>NC_143133.1:99723463-99874978 GCF_059928025.1 Delphinapterus leucas
ATACATTATAATTCATTTAGGGTCAGTAATAAATTGAATATATAGAAAATTAGCTATAGTTTTATAAGATACTCTGTTTTAAAGTTTTTTCTCCCATTTCCTGGCACAAAAGAGTTTGTCACTCAATTAAGAATGCTTATTCTTAAAATATTTCTTTTATTTTAGATACTTTTCATTAATAGCATGTAACATTTTTTGGCAGATGTTTTTAGGACTAAATGGAGATATGAACATTCTTTGCTAGAACACAGTATATTCAGTCTAGGTTACTTACAATTACATTGTAAGAGCTATCTATGTTCCGGGGTGTAGGGTGATAAATAGCCTCACAATTAGGTATTGTTTTCCATAAATACTCTTGTATCTGATGGACATTTCACCAGGTTTATTATACAATTGTATGATTTTAGTATTGTTATTGAGTAATGTCCTTTAGGGACATGCTACTGCAAAATAAGTTTCATATAAAATGAGCTGAATAAGAAATTTTAATTCATATTCATTTTAATAACTTATTCAGTTTAACTGCCAGAGGAAATTTTATACATAACTCTTTTTTTTTTTTTTTTTTTTTTGGTACGCAGGCCTCTCACTGTTGTGGCCTCTTCCATTGTGGAGCACAGGCTCCGGACGCTCAGGCTCAGTGGCCATGGCTCACGGGCCTAGCTGCTCCACATCATGTGGGATCTTCCCTGACCGGGGCACGAACCCGTGTCCCCTGCATCAGCAGGCGGACTCTCAACCACTGCGCCACCAGGGAAGCCCTATGCATAACTCTTGATCACAGACATTGAAGCTTTAAAATGAAGTTTTGTTAGACCGCGCCTTGAAAGAATAAGTGTACTGTACACCTGAAGAAAATATTTGAAATTTTTATCAGAATAAAATAAAACAATTTCACTCAGTAGCTGATAAGTCTCCTCTTATTTAGTTGCTTCCCAATAGAGAAAATATGCTGTTTCCTTAACTGCTGGATAAATTCAAATTGCAAATTGCAGTTTTAGAATTTGCCTACAGCTATTGCATCCTGCATGGACACTTATAATCCTATATTCTTGGGTCAAAGCATGTTTTGTGAATTATTTACTTTTAGTAAGAAAAGGTGGTAACCGTAAACCCAAGACTACTTAATATTCTTTAGAGGCAATTCTGAAATGTATTCTAAAACACCGTCTGTTATAAAATGAGAACAAAAAACACTCTGTGCAACCACTGAATTTGAAATTATAATTAAAAATTTAATGACACTTTAAGAAAGTGAGAATTGTTACTTTTGCCTAAAATATTTTAAGCATAAAAATACTTCACCACATAAAACAACAGAAAGATAACAATATTTTAGAATCAATTAGTTTATCTCATATGAATGATTTATTAATCTTAATTTTAAGTAATCAGCTGTTTTAAAACACAAGCATGATAATCATGACCTGTGGCCATATTTAACCACAGCTGTCACGTGAGTTTCACACAATAGTGGCCTAGCTAATAGTCCTAGTATTGAATAAACCTTGCTCCTTTCATAGTTCATTGAGACTTATTCTTGGCCAAAGTATAGGTTGGTAAAAAAGTTTACAGCAAATTATGTAGAGTAGTGCAAAATAAGGTCAGTATTGAAAAGGATATAAGTAATACAAATCTAACACTTTAATGGTGTTTTAGAACAATTTTCTACTGAATAAAAGGAGAGAATTTTTGTCTTGTTTTTATTTTATCCTCGTTGTTTTTTGACATGAGTTTGGCTGTATTTTGTTTGCTCCTTAGCCTTTTCATTTTTTTCTGAGCCATGGCTAAATTTCTCCATCTTTCCAAGCCTCAACTTATGTAACTGTATGATTGTAAAAATAATTTCTTTGAACCTACTCATGATTGTGTTTTAATAAATTGCTGTCAGGCACACTGAAACCTTTGGAGGAAAGATAATGCAGTTTTTTTGTTTAAGTAATTAATTTATTTTTTGCCTGCATTGGGTCTTTGTTTCTGCACGTGGGCTTTCTCTAGTTGTGGCGAGCGGGGGCTACTCCTAGTTGCAGTGTGCGGGCTTCTCATTGTGGTGGCTTCTCTTTGTTGTGGAGCACTGGCTCTAGGCACGCGGGCTTCAGTAGTTGTGGCTCACGGACTCAGTAGTTGTGGCTCGCGGGCTCTAGAGTGCAGACTCAGTAGTTGTGGTGCACGAGCTTAGTTGCTCTGTGGCATGTGGGATCTTCCTGAACCAGGGATCAAACCCGTGTCCCCTGTGTTGGCAGGTGGATTCTTAACCACTGCACCACCAGGGAAGTCCCAGTAATGCATTCTAAATGGCTTACTTTTGTTCTTCCTTTAGAGTTCCATAAATGTAAGAAGGAACTCTGCTAGAAAAGGAGAAATACCTTCTTCTCTTTTAACCTTTCCTTCTCAGAACTTGTGTGCTGAAATTAACAGTGAATCTTTAACCTCTAGCTAGCAATGAAACTCTCCATAAGTATCTCAAGAAATCTGGGATGGAAAACGGTCAAAACAGAGTAATCTTTTGAACACTTCATGTCTGCCTGCTCTCCCTCAGGGACAGGGTATTAGAGAAATTAATGACTCCAGGCACTTTCACAAGGAAATAATATTCTCATTTGGTTGGCAAAGTACAAATACTTCAGAGGTAGATAATAACTACAAAATACAAATTTTACAAAATGTCACAGCTCTAATTATTCTTCATTTACAATTGCATTCTCACTGGCCAATTTGTCAAGACTTTCTTTTTGCCACTGACAGAAGAAGGAGCAAATTCTTTTCCTTTCCATTGCTCTTGCATAAAGTGTCTATAGAGTATATTTTAAATAATTATAAAAAACTTTAAACTATCAATATTGGGACTCTGGGATCTACAAATCCCTTTTTCATCAGTAAGCAAAGCAAAATTATTAAATTTGAAGGAATATGTAGCTGATCTTTCTTTGAAATTTATTATCTGAGACCCTGAGACAAAGTTCAGCACTCATAGGGTTCTTGCCATAAAAACCAATTAAAAGAGCTTCTCAGAAAGTTTTTCTTAACCTTTTGGTAGAAAATTATTCTAGTGAAAGCTGCTATTGTCAATCTGTTGGTTTTTGGACAAAATAGATACATTTTTATAAATATTATTTGAATCCCAAGTTATTATAGTGAAATGCCACTCCAATATAGAATTAAGCACACAATAAGCACTCAAAAAATACTTGTTTTGCATTGGTTTTCTGAATGTAAAAGTATCCCATTATGTGAGACTAAATTTGGTTCTGAATTTGGTTCAGCATCATAACATGTAGACTAATTTTCCCAGGACCATCTTCATAGTAATATTAGCATGTTCTCACATAGTTTAGTCGTAAATATGGGCCATGGGGTATCTTTGAAGACATTTTTCTTCTCTGTGGTTGGCCAAGTCTTAGAGCTCCTTTTAACTGGCTCTGTGAATATGGTGTTGGCAAACACACGTGGGAAAGACAGGCTTACCCGGCCAGTGAGGTAAGCAGAGAAAGTCAAGCCCTCCAGCCTCTTATATTCAACACAAAAGAAAATTAAGAATAAAAGTAATCAAAATTAAATAAATTCCCTCATAAACAAGCCACATGAAAAATTAAACTGTTCCCAAGTGCTTTAAACATTCAAGCAATTGAGGATATTTTGATTTAGAAAAAGAATTAACAGGGGAAGAATGGCCCCAAGGTAGACAATAGCATTGCTGTCAGCTGAGGTCATCCAAGACAAAGCAAGGGAAAAAACTTCCTAGTAGAAAATGAAGTTGAATTTTCTTTTTTTTCTTTCTTTTTTAATTGAAGTATAGTTAATTTACAATGTTGTGTTCATTTCAAGTGTACAGGAAAGTGATTCAGTTGTGTTTATATATATATATATATATATATTCTTTTTTCTTTTTCAGATTCTTTTCCATTATTAGTTATTACAAGATATTGAGTACAGTTCCCTCAAGTTGAATTTTATTCCATCGTAAGATGAATTATTTGGTAAAATCAAGCATTGTATTTTACACATAGTTGAGATTTAAAAATTGATGTAGGTTGAATGAAGTAATGAAGAAATTTGTGGCTCTAGGTTGCATTAAAAATATTGATTCAATTTTGAGTGATTTTTGCTAAAAATTTGTGAAGTTTTAACTAATAAGCATAAGAAAATCTGAAAATATTTCCTTGAAGTTCTGTAAGTGTGAGGGCAAAAATTTCTATCACCTTGCTTGTCAAATTCAAGGGCACTATAAGAAAAGTTATTCTGAGACCTGAAAATAGTTTCAAAATTTTGAAACTATCACAAACAAAATATTCACATTTTCATTCTCTAAATTGAATAACCAAGTGTAAATAAATGGTTTTGAAAATCCCCAAAAATCCCTATGAGAGTCTCTAATAATAATCCTAGAGAGGCCATTCATTCAATTCACTTTGATTCAGAGCCTGTCAATAATGTGCTGGGAGCTATTCTTGGCCCTCAGGATAAATTAGTGAAAAAAGTAGAAAATCCTATCATCATGAAGCATACAACCTAGTGGAAAAACCAGATAATGAACAAAATAAGTGAATGATACAGTAAGATGATAAGTACTTTGGAGGAAAATAAACCAAGAAAAGGGGTAGAGAGTAGGGGCAGAGAGAAGTGTCTTTTCAAATCTAGTTGTCAGGGATGGCCTCACTGAGGGGAGTGACATTTGAGCAAAGACTTGAGGGGATAAGCCTGCCAGGCCGAGGAAACAGTGGATACCTGAGGCAGCATCCTGCCTGAAACATGCCAGAAAGAGCAAGAAGGCCAGTGTGATTGGAGTAGAATGAGACAACATCAGAAAAGCCATTTTAAGAACTTAGGCTTTACTTTTTGTGAGAGAGAAAAACCATTGGAAGATTTTGTGCAGAGAAGTTTATAACAATTTAATAGTATCTGTCTGACTGGTGTGTTGGGAATAAAAGTGGACAACAGTGGAAGCAAACAAACAGATTAGGAGGCCTTTGGAGTCATCCATGATTTGGATGATGGCAGCTTGGATCAAGGCAGGAGCAGTGGAGGTATGAGGAATGCTTGTATTTTCAGTATGTTCTGAAGCAGAGCCAATAGGACTTGCTAGGAGATTTATATGGGATGTGAGAGAGAACCAAGTCAGTCATGACTCTAAGGCAGTGGTTCTTAACTGTGGATAATTTTGCCCCCCAGGGAACATTTGGCAAAATGTCTGGTGAAATATTGGGTATCACAACTGGGGAGTATGCTATACGTGTCTAGTGAACAGGGGTCAGAGATGCTGCTAAACATCCTATGATGTACAGAACAGCTCTCTCCAAAAAAGAATGATCCAGCCCCAAATGTCAATGATGCTGAAGTTGAGAAACTCTGGACTAAGGTTTTCGGCCTGAGCAACTGGACGGATGGAGTTTCCAGTAACACAAGGAGGACGCTGCTAGTGGAGTGGTCTGGGGAAGTGAAACCAGGAATTCTGTCTTTTTGAGGTGCCTATTAGATTTCCAAGAGACCAATTTCAAATATTACAATGTCATAAAGTAAAAATGAAAAAGTTTATCTGATTTTAAATTATTTTTAAATGGTTTCTTTAGAGATTAAATTCCTGTAGAATTTAGGAATTTAGAAAAGGGATCTTTCCCATTTACATTCTTTCCCTATTTTGGATCCCTAGTACCACACACTTCTCTGAGCAGCATTTCTGATAGCTTAGAAGATATTCTTATATTTTTAGGCTATCCCTAAGAATAATTGGTTTCTTTTCACCTATTAGTCCTTCAAAATAGCTTCCTTTTTCCCCTAAGTTCAGAATGCTCACAGCTGAACAAGCAGCTACACGGGCAGTCTGACTTGTTGTGGGGAAGTTTGCCTTATTACTTCTCAGCCAGCCTTGGTGGATTACGTGGAAAAAATGGAATCTGCTTAGCCTAAGATTTTAAAGTCTTTTAACTTTGCAGTTGAGTGCCTAAAATTGAATTTTGTAATTAACTTAGTTGTGTTTCTATTCCTCTCATCCTTTCCCTACATGCATTCCTTTCTCTAGAGGAGGAAGCCAATCAGTGAATACCTTAGACCTGCCCACCAACCACGAAGCAGAGAAAATGTAGATGCTAGTGATTGAATTAATTCTCACACTTTAGTTAATGCTGCTCAATATTTCTCACTTTTTTTGTTTCCAAAATGTCATTTTTTCTCTTCAAATACTGTTAAAGTATCTTTAAAATGCATCTTGCATGTAAATATAACAAAGCAGCCAGAATAATTAGTTCACAGCTACTGGTTTTTATAACTCAGATGTCCAGGGCTGCAAGGAGTGAAATGGTGAAACTCAGCAAGGGGAGGGGACTTCACTGAATTAATTTAAAAGAAAATCTGTACATGGGGATTCTTTAGAAAGCTGTTGTTAGGCATAATTTTCTCTGTTATTTTTAGAGTTTCAATTTCTAGTCCATTTGGTATTTTGAGAGTTTTGATTCATCTTCACTTATAACACCTTTATTAAGACTTCAGAAATAGAAACAGTCATAGACAAATGCTGTGATGCATGTGGGTTCTATTTTCTTATTTCTTACTAAGATATCTAAATACAGACATTTGATCAGAAACATTACAAGGATGATTGATGCATGTTACAAACCTAGAATATTCATTAGGAACATGCACAGACTTTGCTGTAAATATGTTTTATAACAAAATTGATGTGTGGGTGCATCTTCCTGAAATTGAACGTAATGAATAGATAATGTCAAAAATATGAAATACAGATTGTGACTGGTCAATAATCAGCAAGGAGGGTAAGTAGTACAATTAACTAAAATTGAGTAATTGGGGAATGAATCTTTCTAAAGAACAAGGGAAGGAGCAGGGCAACCCAATTTCCAGACTCTTCTGGTTTAACTTTTTCTTTGGTAGTAAAAAGGAAATAGCCCAGGGCTTCCCTGGTGGCGCAGTGGTTGAGAGTCTGCCTGCCGATGCAGGGGACACGGGTTCGTGCTCTGGTCCGGGAAGATCCCACATGCCACGGAGCGGCTAGGCCCGTGAGCCATGGCCGCTGAGCCTGCGCTTCTGGAGCCTGTGCTCCTCAACGGGAGAGGCCACAACAGTGAGAGGTCCACGTACCGCAAAAAAAAAAAAAAAAAATGGAAATAGCCCATAGGCTCTAATCTACTACACCTTGCTAATCAAATCATCACGTGGTCTTCTTTTACTTTGTTTCTCTAGACTTGTAGACTTTCAGAAACTACAAGTTACATGAAAGTTTAATTTATCAAATGTACAGGTTCTGTCTAGCTTTGCATTTATTTTATGTTCTTCTCCTAACATCCATAAATTATATTACCAAATTCTGTATCAGTAAGTTAATATTTGTGTTTTTCTGTATCCAGTGTCCTAAAGAATCAAAGGTTACCACAATAGATGAATAAAAATTGACTAGATTTTTAGAATTCTAGAAAAGAATTTCTTAAACCACTTATTGGCTTGTTGTCTGATTTCTTGAGGTTTACAACAATTGTGTAACTACTGTTTTTTTCTCATCTGTGTCTAGAAACAAAGAATAGGAAAACACTTAAATTGCAGTTAGAGTTTGGAAACACCAGAAAAGTGTTTGTAGTAAGGATAAACAAATATAAAGCTTTCCTTAAGTGATTAAGTAAAATACCTTAAAGATCTTTTAAATGTGGAAAATTTATGCATCTGGAGGCTTATTTAGTTGCTAGTTGGCATGATCTCTCAAAGTGTCCTTTTTGTAGTACTCCTTGATAGCCCCATAGTAAAAAGAAACAGAATTCAGAGTATAGTGTCTCATTAAAGCACACTTGGCCCATTTTCTCCTCAGTGTTTCAGTTGGCTTACCTAATCCTCTGTTCATAGACTTGCAATTTGTAACTTTGTTTCACCAGACTTGCAATTTGTAACTTTCTCTGTTGTCAGATCAAAGACAATTAAAACAAAACAGAAAACAGCTACAGTTTTACTCCATTCATTCATCTATGCCACAGCTGGTAACTAAGCACTTACTATGTGCAGGCACTGAGCTAGCCACGGGGGTTACTAGGAGAGTAAGACCCACAAGAGCTGATGGAGAAAATGAAAGAGAGCAGGGAAGCTGATAGACCATTATAGTGCATTTGCAAAATGCTATATAAATACAGACAAATACAGATTACGATAGAAGCACATGGAAGGGACTAAAGGCATCTTCCTAGAAGAATAACCTCTAATCTGAGATCAAAAGATGAGCGAGAGTTAGCTAGAAAGAGAGAAGATGTGATTGTCCTTGCAAAGAGCCTGAGATTTTGCATATCTTGTTTTGTCTGAGTTTAAGAGAGGGAAGCCTCAGGAAATGATACTATGGGTATAGGGAAAATGGTCCTTCATGATGGGCCTTGTGATCTAATCCACATTAAAGAACTGGAAACTGATCTGGAGAACAATGTGGGGTTTTAGGCTGTAAACTAAACTGTTGGATATACACTTCAGAAGAATTACTTTGGCTCTGGTTTTGGAGAAGAGATGGGATGGTAGCAGGTAAATAGGCCCATCTTAATCTCTCTAGGACAGTCACACTTTATGTTTTGCTAGACATCATATGAGAAGAGGAAGTTAGAGAAGTGCAGAGACAGTGTTTGATAGCAGGAAGTGCCATTAGAAAAAGAAGAAGAAATGACCACCAATAAAAATATTTATATATATGTAACATGTTTTATATATATATGTGTGTGTGTGTGTGTGTGTGTGTGTGTGTGTGTGTGTTTAATTTACTTGCTATAGCTTGTTAGAATTGCAACTTGTCCATGGTGTGTGGAATTATGAAATCTTAATAAGTGCTATCTTAGACAATTCAGATAGATTATGTGCCTTTTTTTTGTCCACGCTGTGGGGCATGTATGCAGGATCTTCATTCCCCGACCAGGGATCGAACCCACGCCCCCTGCAGTGGAAGCATGGAGTCTTAACCACTGGACCTCCAGGGAAGTCCCAATCTTAGCCAATTCAAATAAAAACACTCCCAAGTCACTGACACTGCAAAGATATATGTATATATATATATATATATATATATATATATATATATACACACACACACACACATACATATATACATATATATACGTATATCTGGATTAAAAAGTAAAAAGGTAGACTGCATTGGCTCTGTACTTTCAAACATACAGAACATAGGTTCTATGTGATATATCAAACATTTCAATCTAATCATATATTTTAGTGGACTGAACTTTCCACAGAAGATAGTGACAGAAAAAAATTTTAATGCATCTACTCCTGCACACAAAATTATAACAAAAAACACAATCAAATAAGTAGATCTTTTCAGTAATTCAGGAAAAATAAACCCAGGATGTTGGCAAGCTAGGTTCTTCACTTGTATAGGAAAATATGTCAGCACCCTTTATTGGGGCTGCAGTACGGATCCCCAGAGCACTGCCTCTTAGAAGGGAGCCAGGAAAATTAGAAGGAAAGAAGGAATGTGAAGCTGTGGAAAATAATTTTTGTCTGGGCTCGGATGAGGTGACTACAAATCTGATTCTATCCCAAGAATAATTTCTCCTACTTGAATGTTATGTAACTCAGCCACTTTTTATCCAATAAACTGTTAAGCTTGTTTGGATGCATAAAGAAGCCAAACATGGACAAGGGTGCCTCATTGTTCCAGAAGAGGGAGAGAAGATTGGGAGGTGGGGAAAATTCTCTGAGGTTGCCTACCTAGTATCCTCCCAACCTTTACAGGGAGATAGAGTGATTCTATTTGACATTTACTTGCCATAAATTGTTAGAATTGCCCACTTGCCCATGGTGTTTGGAATTGTGAAATCTTAATAAGTGCAGTGTTAGCCAACTCAAATAAAACCACTCCCAAATCACCAGCACTGCAAACAGAGGAGAAAGTGCTAGGGAATTTTAAATTAATACCTTCTCCATCTCCTATATAATTTACATTCTGAACCCAATCAACAAAGCAGATGAGAACTTGAATTCACTTCCTCCTCTCTTCTACCCTATGTCTCCTTTCTTGGAGAATGATGTCACCAAAGCATAAAGTAGGGAGCAAATGTAATTTTAGATCATCAATTCCTACTGATCTAATTCCCGTCATTTCTTTCAAATCCACTTGCCTTACCTCCCGCCTCATCCTAACTCAGGGCTTATTTCATTCTTGTCTGAAAGTTTGCATTGCCTCTCAAACCATTCCTCGCCTGGAATCTCTTTGTATCACTTGCAAAATTTCCTCCACGTTCCCCACAAAGGGAATTACAAACACTCAAGCAGATCATGGCTTTCCCATGTTCACCATCCTTTAGTGCTTCCTAGGACCTAAAGCAGTTCTAAAAGAGGGACATGCACATGATCTGTGAATGTTTAAGAAAATACAGATGAAAGGCTTCACCCAAGACCTATGAAATTGGAATCTCTTGAGTTAGGGCTCAGGCATGTGTTTGGAAAAGGATCTCTAGGACATACCCAGTTAAGAACAACTGTCCTACAAAATAAAATCTAAATTTCTTTGCATGACATACAGAGCCCTTCATTATTTGTTCCCTGCCTCGGACATCTCAGATGTCACTTTATATTTTTGCTTCATCAATACTGAACTCCTTTTAGTTTGGGGAATACATTTTTCTTTTCTATCTTAGTGCCTTTGCACTGACATTCCCTCTGACTAGACTACCCTTTCCTTGAATCATCCTACCTGTCTTTCTAAGCTTTGCTTTCCCTAAGCCATTCTGCCCCTCTCAGCAAAATTAAATGGTCTGTTTTCTGTATTCCCTCTGTATTTTGTCCACAGATCCATTATAAAAATTATCATATTATATTTGCTTCTTTCTTTCCAAGAAATCAAAAATGATACTACATTTCTGTATTCCAATAACTTGGCTCCAAGTAGGCAGTGAAATAAATATTTGTCAAATGAAAATATGAGTAAGCTAATGAATATGTGAATGAATAGAAATGATCCAACAAAGCTTGTGGATGAGGAAGCTGGGAGCTATATATAAACAGAGGTTTTGCTACAGCCTTTTATGGTGGATCTGTGAGTACAGGGCATCTATTTCTGTTAAGAAGACACTTCTTTTTCTTCTGGAAAACACTTTTTCCATGCTGTAGTACGTTTATGTGGTTGAAAGTAGACCTTTCTGTAAAACTTTTCTGATGCTGACTTCTGAGGTTGGGAAATTATTTGAAGACTAGCATTGCCTGTAAAAATGAATACCTGCTGAGGCCTCTACTGAAAGGCAGAATGTGCTGCATATATCACTGAACAAATGCAAAGAATTCCAGGAAGAAGCTGGCTGTGTGGATATCTCCATGGCAAGGAAGCATTTGCTGCTGAGTCTCAATCAGGATGAGGATTGGTGGAAAACTTTATTTAAAAGACACTTGGAAAGTGGAAATGGAAAATACTGAATTTGAGCATTCAGAGGACAGCTGTGTCTCTTTGTGTAATTAAATATCTCCCCTACTGAGTGCTTATTTTCTTCATGTCTGATAGTTTGATGTTCTGCAGCCATAATGGTGTAATAGCATGCTATTTTAATAATACTTTGAATTTATGTCATCTTTTCTCTAAGGCACTGGATTTTTTTGTAGCCATTTAGTTCATTTCTCCTTTCTGGACTCAGAGGAGTGTGAGTTTCACCTTTGCAAAGCTTGCCAATGGCCTGTAGTGTGTTTTTGATAGTGGAAGCTGGAGAAGATATTTTCCTTTAATAAGATAAAGATGCGCTTATACACGAAACATGTTCAGTCTGTAGCAGCTGTGTTAACCTCTGCCCTTCCTTTTGTTTAAGTTGTTCCTCCCTTTGGTGACCTGGATTGGAAGATTCTCTGCTGTACACCTGCACTTGTACTGTCCTTATTTGGGACAGTTCTTCCTCCCCCTTTATAAGGATACAGAAAGCCTGCAAGGCATCTGCACTCACCTATGTGCAGCTTCCTTTTAAAGGACAGATATAATTTATCGTATAATTCTTAAAATTTGGTACTGTTTCACATTTATTTCACAGCTGAATTTTAATTACTTTTTATGATTTTATTTCAATTACTTCATGGTGTGGGAAATGAGACTTCTCAGTGTTTCTCTCTCTGGCCTTTCTTTTATGCCTTCTGTTCTATCCTGAGTGCAATTTTCAGGATGTGAGTGAAAGAGAAAGAAATTAGAAAGAAGGCTTCAGTTCAAACAGGGAGAGCTGGAAAAGTGCTTAGAGAATATTTTATTACAACCATTTCACTTTACAAGCAGGGGAATCTAAGCAGTGTCTTGAGTTACTCTACCGTTGATGGCTAAACCTGGACTCGTGCACTTAGTCACCTAAAGTCAGAGACTTTTCCCTTGTAACTGCAGGAGCCATACTTTTAGGACCCTTAAATCTGGTTCCCTGATCTGCCAAGCTCTTTTTAAAAAATATGTGAATTTACTTGTACAAAAAAGACTTATGGAGGTTGACAAAGTCACATTTTGTTTCACAGCTTATATTGAATGGAAATAATAGCACAAGAAATCTGCATTGATTGAAAATCTGAAAAAGTGAGTTGATGTTATTGCACAGAATCTCATGAGGTCCTGTCATAGCCTGGCCTCCAAGTTTACCCAATAATTTAACAGCATCTGAAGTAAAACCCCAGTCTACAGATTGGGACAGTGGTTCTCATCTTTAGCATTCATCTGCTGGAAACAGGATTCAGTAGGTCTCGGGTAGAACCTGATAATTTGCATTTCTAATACGGTTCCTAGATGCTGTTGGTGCTGCAGAACCAGTGGTCATGCTTTAAGAACCACTGCTCTAGCAGAAGTAGCAGGTTTTATTTCTATCACCAGACTAATTATAAGGGATTAAGCAGGCAAATTCAACTTGTCTTGCTGAATGACCTCTCTCAATATTAAACTAAGATTATTTATCGTCCACTGTCAAAGGTGTACTCATCCTTTTAAGACTATTATGTCAATTGTGCCATTTTATCACCTATCCCAGAGTAAGCAAAATCTCTTCGGTATGTGGTTGTAACAATATTATATTTTCCTTTATACTTTACTAAATAAATGCATATATACCTTATCTAAGTCAACCTCCCTTTAAAAGTGGCCATAGCAAATGTTATTTTGCAAATTCTGTAGATTAAAAAGCTGTACCTCGTCCACGACCATATGTGACTTGAAATCACAAAGCTAGTAAGTGCAGAGATGGCAGGGATTTGAACTCAGTTTTTCTGAAATTCTTCTGACAGCCTAATAGTGAAAACTGATGAGCTAATGACACCCTTCATTGTCATAAAAGATGCATCAGTTTGCATAATATTGGCTTTGCAGGATATATGCCTATTAACACTGTGAACCTTGAACTAATTATTAACATTTCAAGACTTTTGAATTAACCTGAAGGATCTGCCTTGACCTAGGCTTTTTGTTACTGTTTGAGAATTCCTAATAGATGATGGGGACAAAAATAAGCCAAAAATAGCCACAAATAAATCAGCATCTAGCCAATTAGTTGTACAGACCTATTCACAAGTGCTAAGAGGGGAGCTGTAATAATTTGCAATCAGAGAGTTAAGGCTGAAAAATCTGCATGGAGGTTATTCTTGAGCAGTGTTTTGAAAAGAAGATAACGTGATATGGTTTGCAATAGAGGAAGAAAGAGCACTTCTGGTGAGAAAAAAGAAAGTAAGTGTTGGTAAGCCTCCTTCCTTGGCAGGAGTGAAGACCAAAAGATGCAAATGTATCTTAGAAGCCAGCTGAAAAACCAAGATGCACCCGTCCCTGAGATACTCAGCTAAAACAGTGAATATAACCAGGGCTTTCCTAATGGAAGTGAGTCAAAAATTCAAATAAGAAATGCAAATTGTATCACACCCTCCCCCCACTTCCTAGTCCTCTCTGAATGTTTTCTATAGGAAAGTGTGTTTATAGAGAGAATTGGCATGTATCCTGCGGTTGTGAGAAGTGACATTAGCAGATCAAGATGACTAGAAAGTAGCTGACAGTATGTTGCATTGGTCAATGCGTGTGAAATTCCAGACACTGCACTGGCCAAAAGAATCTGGAAAGTTCTGTGAAAGTCTGGTTTGTGGGGAATCATTTCTGGATATCCTTCTAGCAGAAAATTTCCTGTAAGATTTAAAATTGATGAGACCAACCTTCCGTAAATGGCAGAAGCCACCAGTAGAAACTACCAGCTCCTGGAAAGGTGATGACAGTGAGGCTAAGGGGGAATTGCAATTATTTAAGGACTCACTAGTGACTCTGAAGTGTGTACTTTGCCTCACTTGATATTATGTTGAGCTTCACTTGGCCTGTGGCTCACCTCATTTGATGAGGCGAAGCTGTCTTAATGTTTGAACATGCCCCTAATGTTTACATGTTCCTTTCTACCTTCAGTCGTTACACAGGATAGTTAGCCAATACTATTCACACGGAATTATGTTGCTTTGCAATGCATATCTGACTCCCACTCTGAACCTCAGCAACTGGGGTGATATCCTGCATATAGTCCCCATTTTGTGGCCCTGTCTCTCACTGTTAGGTAAAAGCTGCCTGGAAGACTGCAAAATTAAAATGGAGAAGTAATAAAGAGCTTCCTAAGTTACAAATAATTGATGATGATTATAAAATTGATGGTAAGTTTTCACTGTATAATTTGATTGATATGGCAGTTATCATAGCAGCCTTGAACAGAATGCTCTTGTGAACAAGATCATGTATCTCACCAAGTCTGTTTTTGCATAAACATTTTTAAATGAAAGGCATAATAAATCTGTCCAGAGCATGCACACAGTGAGCTGCCAAACCTGCCACCTGTTTAAGGTTTTAATGAACGCTCCTGCATTCAACAGAAAGCCGTATCAAATTAGTGCTGACATTTTGCTTTTCTCCTGCCTTTCATATTCCTGGAACCCTGAGAGATCATCTTGCAAAATCCTCTAAATGGGGGACTGATTTTTTCATTAGAATTCAGCAACCGCTGTTAAGCCAGCTCCTCCAGATTCGTGTTTACATCTGCAGTTCAACTGGGACCTGGGGGGTCACGGGCAAAGTTAAGAGTGTTGGGTGAGTGGAGAGTTAGAACTCCAGGAAAGTGGAAAAAGAGCACTGGACGAGGAGCCAAGAAACCTAAGCGTTTGCCTTGGTTTTCCTACTGTTAGCTGGTGGTTAGCTGGTGAACTTTTGGCTCCCAAGGATCCACTGTTGGCATGGGCAGTGCATATCCTAGGTCTGGAGTTGGCGAGAGTGAGGGGCAGGGTTATGGGGAAGACCAGACAGCGTCGTGCCGGAGGGGGCCAAGCTCGCCTATTCATCTGTGAAAGTCTTACCAAAGCAAACACAGCGATGCCATCTTGTTCCCTAAATGTACTGCCATTTAATTCTGTCAGCTGAAGTCGTTGTTTTGAAGTATAATAGCATGTTAAGGGAAGGATTCCCATATTTCCTATCCCAGAGTCCTGAAATGGCACAGGTGCCAGCACTCTGAGAAAGGGCAGCACGTGAAAGAAGCAAACAGAACCTCTGCCTCCTGGGGCCTCAAAGAAGGGAGGCTCAGCCACACAGGGGGAAGGACCCTTCCTGGGGCATAGCAGAGCACTCACGCTGTGGGGAAATGGTGACTTTGTGCAGGCTTTTTACACCAAGCAATTTTGCTGCTGAGCAGCATGGATAACCTCTGAATCCAGAGCTTTGATTAAATAAAGGGCATTAGCAAAAGACACATGTGTTGGTCATTGCTTTTCCTTCTGCTCTGGTCCTTTCTCTTTATCCTCCTCACAACATCTTAATGAGCTTTTAATCCCCCATTTTTATGTTTATACACAGAGATTTATCTTGTACCCCTGACCTTGGCAGACAGTCCATGTTTTATATGCACACTTGTGGGGCCGAGGGGATTCAAGTTTGCCATTCAACCTAGTTAGGCACGCAGCCTATACCTCCCTGCTGTTCCTTGGGGTGACAGCCAGGGAACAATGGGCTTAATTAGCCTATTTCACATTCAGAATATATTTCCAGCTAGCCTTTGGTCCTGGCAGGCCGTTAAGGATGTATGCATTCCTGCTGCTGCTGTTGATGGTGAAGTGAGTTTTTAACCATGAACTGTTGTGAGTCCTCTGATAACATTTCAAGGGTAAAATCCCTTTGATCTTCTCATTTCAATAGAGATCCCTCAAAAGGAATAAAGCCCAGGTTCACTAGCCAACAAGTGATGCCACGGGTACACGTAGTCTGTTTAAGTCAGGGAGACACATTTTATCAACTGTCAGGAAAACAAACATGAGACAACCATGTGTTGGTTTTATGTATTATTTTTCAATTTTGTAGGCTATTTTTCACTAAATTATTTTGAAGGGGTTATTTTCACGTGAAAAGCAGTATCAGAGTTCAGCATAATCAGCAAGAGATCTAGGTCCAGTGCCCAAATTTGTTTTTATTGATAATAGTTACAAAAAGAATTTAAAAGAGTCATATAATAAAAAGCACAAACAAAACATTAAAGCAAAAGGCAAATAATAAAGGCAGTTGGAGGAGTACAATTAATACCTGAGAGCTTAGGCTTAGTTAGTCTGTAACTGTAGATACTCTGGGTTGCAAAGGACTGTGAAATTGGGTAGTATCAATTTCTCAGACTACAAATGCAGTGTTAAATAAAATGTAACTACATTTTTATATAATTCGTATTAATCTAAATTTCAAGTTCCTATTTTGACTGATAGTCAAGGCATGAATCACACAATTCTTAGCTGTTTTTAGATTTACAATCAATTGAGACAGGATTTTCACGTACATGGCACTGTAGCATCTAGAGAGGTGCCCAGACCCTGTTGGCATCCACCGCAATGGAAATCATTTCTTCAGAGAAATCACCTCTGCATACTTGTATCTGCTGTGATAATGTCCTGTGTCTTCCTGGTCTCTGGTCCTCAGTCCATGAATTTTCTATCTTTCTCACCCACATTTCAAACCCTCTTCACTCTTAGCTAATTCAAGTGCCTTCCTTTGAGACATGCGAAGAGCATGTTGCTCCGTGCTCCCTGAATACCACCCTCTGCAGACACTGCACTATGCTGGGATGGGGTGAGAAACCCTACCACTTGCTTTCCAGACAAACTGACCTTGAGCCTAAGCTCAAGGATGTCAGGACACAGGGTCCTTTCTCTGAGAGTCTTACCATTATCTATCTCTCTTGTTTTTCCTTCGGTTCTTTTCTCCCATTACAGGTCCAAGTTTGTATTCTTTTTAATCTAGCTGAAAGTGGAAATAGGGAGTAGATAAGAGGAAATATATTGATTCTGCCTAATTGAACTTTCTGTCATATTCCTGGCCTGAAGCTTTTAAACTTTGCTACTCATGTGAAGTTTTCTCTCTCTGATTCTACTCCCCTCCAAGGAGATGAAAGAGTCCTTCTAGTGGCCCAAATGAGGTAGCTCAGGAAAAGTGCATCATCAACACTTATAACATCCAGGCACATTGATCTCCAACACTATGAATCTCGTTGACATGAGCAGTACCAGATGACTGTCTGGCCTCTGTTTAAACAGTCCCATTGACAAGAAACTACTGACATCCAATAGTTTCCCTTTCTGTCCTTCCCTGTGGATGCTCCTTTTTTTCCTCCATGCCTATCCATGACCCAACACTAATTAGCTGAAACTGAAAGGCAGTTAAAAATGATTTTTTAAAAGCCCTACCTACCACCCAATGCACAGTCAACATTTAATTGAATACCATACTGCCAAAGTAAACTACAGATTTGGAATTTTATCACTAAATTGAAACGAATTAATACTGAGAGCCAAAAATGTACCAAAGAAGTCTCATGTATCTTCTCTCATTCAACTTTTGATGGTCCTAGACTGTAAGTTCCTGGGGATAGGGACTATGGCTTCTTCATCCCAACACATAGCATCCTACTCCTAGTATGTACTTGCACAGTATTTGAAATTTGTGAGATAAGTGTTGTTTTGACATGTTTCAAAGTAAATTGAGATTCAGAGGGGTTAAGTGACCAACTCAGAGTCACACAGGTAGTCACGTGGCAGGGGTGAAATAAAATTGAAGGATTCTGAACCCATGTGCATGGATAGCTCTCTCTTCCTCATTGTTTGGATGGCTATAACACTGCATATATCATGAGTTAGGATGTATATCTTGAGTCTCATAAGCTCCCCACAGTTTAACAGTCCCCTCTAACAGCCATGAAAAAAATCTCAGTGATAAGCATTCCTCTTTATATTTTCCTGATGCTTTCCTAAAGATAAAGTGAAGCATAAATACTCTAGGGAGGACTCTCAGAGCACATCTTGTTTAAAGGATGGTGCTGGCATCCAGGAGTGTGTCTTGCATGAATACACCAGAACTTTTATGTAAGACTTACTGTAGAATTTTCTCTAAACTCAACAGACAGCCTTCAAATATGTAGAAGAACTTCCATGATAATTTTAAGACTTGAAACTAAGATGATGTCCTAACTCTTCCCAAATCTTGCTTTCTGAGAGTGTCTTTCCCCTTTTGTATTAGACAGTGAGATGGGATGCGAGTATGTGTATTGTGCTCTAAGCAGCCTGAGCAACTTGACAATCCTATGACTCAAGTCTAATTTGAGGTTCCCACTGAACAGAGATTTCTGGTTTTGTTTCAGATGCTGGTAAGTTTCTTCCATGTTCCTCCCTCCAGGAAGTACCACAAACCCAACCACATAATGAATAGCACTTGATACAATTAAATATGATGTAAGTGCAAGAAAGCCTTCGTTAACTCATGTGACATTCAGCGCTCCACTTCCCTCCCAGGCCTTTTTCCTGTTTGGAACATTGGAGCCAGACATGGCTGGTCAGTAGGAGATAACAGCTTCACTGAGCTCTCTGAATGCATCTGGAAATGACAAGCTTACCCCAGACAGTGCCCACCTTTTCTAGGAAGGTAGGAAGGAGGCCAAGGAATTTGTATGTATGAAAGCTATATGTAATAATTTTTTAAAAATCTGTGTGTTCAGATCCCATATGTAAAATAACAAGTAACAGCTCCTACATGATCTTCATGGAGAAAACTGAACACTCCAAGTTGGGGAGAAGTTATAGATCAGCCTTGTTGGTATGTGTTTACTATTCATGCCTTTATTTCCATCTTAATGGTACTTTCAATTCAATAACAAAAAGCTTTCTTGTAGAAGAATAGGGAAAAATAAATGAAATATTGTAGCTAAGATTTATTGAGCACTTGCTATGGGTTGGGTGCTGTTCAAAAGAATTTATACGGAGTATATATTTTAATACTTAAAATACCTGTAGATTATAGGTACTACTGTGATTCTCATTTTATACATGAGAAACGAGGGCAAAGTTAAGAGACTTGCTCAGGGTCAGGAACTGCTATAGAGCCTAAAAATCAGTCTGTCTGATTCAAGTCTGGGCTCTTAACCACAATGTTTCACTCTACCCTAAAAGAGGATTTTTTCAGGAAGCATTCACCAAGGTGAGTAGGACAGTGTCCTCTAAGTACCAGTATCAATGGTCCACTGTCACTACATTAAAATCAACAATGTACAGAAATGTAACAGCCACAAAGTATCCCTGATTACTTATATTGTGTGACTTTACAGTTAATTCAACAGAGTGCTCTAATTTGAAAATATATGCTAGTTTACCATATTACCAGAAAGCCTTAGTATGTTACCTGAATGGGAATAGCAGTGGTTTGCATTGCCTCAGACTTACGCATTTTTACAAAACAGAGGCAACAAGGCTTCATCCTGTGAACCCTATAGAATAAGCTGAGGGAAATCAAAGGCAGCCATTCTGACTCTTCCAGCTCTAGTGGACTTCTCACATGGCCACGATGCAGACCAAACTGCATTGTTTTGGGAACCAGCAAGAAGAGAGATGTTAGAGGTGCGATGGAAATGCACAATCATCAGTTTAGCCTCCAGAAACAGAACTCAAGACGTTGCCTTCAAGGACTGCAAAAGTTCAAGGTTGGAGTTGAATAGTCGAGAGAAAAATATTCCTGCCACTTTATGTGGTTCTTTGAACCTTGCTTGCATAGCACATTCACCTCCTCTTGATAGACCTTCAGAAGCAGGCACTATGAAAACTACATCGATTACCTTAACAGTATTGGACTTTGGGCAAAGGAGGCAAGATAGAGAGAACCTTTTCCTTCAACAACTACTCGCTCAAGAAGTAGCATTGCTCGTGCTTCTCATCAATGTAGCCAGTGGATCTCATGCTTATCTAATATGTTAAGCATTTTTTTTTTTTTTTTTTTGCGTTATGCAGGCCTCTCACTGTTGTGGCCTCTCCCGTTGAGGAGCACAGGCTGCAGACGCGCAGGCTCAGTGGCCATGGCTCATGGACCTAGCCACTCCGTGGCATGTGGGATCTTCCCGGACCGGGGCACGAACCCGTGTCCCCTGCATCGGCAGGCGGACTCTCAACCACTGCGCCACCAGGGAAGCCCTGTTAAGCATTTTAAAGACACATAATATGTATTTGCTCGTGAATCTCCCATTGCCAGAAAAATCCCTCTCCCTTCTCTGCCTGCTACATTCCAAGAAATGAGAGAATTATAAGTTTCGGTAGCTATGCTGATCCACAAATTGGGGTTCAGAGCTTAGATGAGCTATGCCCACTACCCCTCACTTCCCTTAACTTTGTTACCAATTCTCACCTCCCTCAACTGTGTGTGTGTTTGTGTGTAAAGGGCAAAGAGAGAGAGACAGACAGAGACAGAGACAGAGACAGAGACAGAGACAGAGGTTGGGGTAAATAGGAAGCAATGAGTCTTGATAATAAAAAATGGCAGTTTGTATAGATATAACTTGGGGTATGTTAAGGAGGATGACAGGGGAGGAAATCTATATTATGTCCATTAGACAACTTTCTGTCTGTCAGTACATGCTTACGTAAATTCTCTCACAATTGTAATGATGTAGAATTATGCAATTCTGTCCTTGTCCATGAAGGTTAAAAAATATGCTCTTAAAAACCTCATTTTATAGGCAGGTCTAGACCATGATCTTCCAGTTGTTTGCTCATTTAACTCTTAACTCATCCACTTATTCAAAAAAAAAATTGACCTGATTTTTTATTAAAACATGGCCTCTGTTAGAATAGGGGCCCTGGATTATTATAAAATCTTTTAAGGTTGTCACACTTAGTAATATTTGAACATATTACCTTTTTAAATACTTTTTATTGTGATAAAAACACATAAGGTGAGAGCTACTCTCAATAAAGTTTGAAGTGTACAGGATAGTATTGTTCACTCTATGCACAATATTACACAGTAGATTGCTTGAACTTTCTCCTCTTGTGTAACTGAAACACTACACCCATTAAACAGCAACTCCCCGATTCCCCCTCTTCCCAGCCACTGGCAACCACCATTCTACTTTCTGCTTCTATAAGTTTGACTACTTTACATACCTCATATAAGTGGAATCATGCAGTGCTTGTCCTTCTGTGACTGGCTTATTTCACTTAGCATAATGTCCTCAAATTTTGTTCATGTTGAAGCATATATATAAATTTTCTATTTCCTAAGGCTGAGTAATATTCTATTGTACATATATATCATATTTCTTTATCCATTTAGCCATTGATGGACATTTAGGTTATTTCCACCTCTTGGCTATTGTAAATAATGCTGCAATAAACATGGGAGTACAAGTATCTCTTTGAGATACTCTTTTCAATTCTTTTGAATAAATACCCAGAATTGGAGTTGTTGGATCATACGGTAGCTCTCTTTTTAATTTTTGAGAAATCTTTGTACTGTTTCCACAGTGACTATACCATTTTCCATTTTACCAACAGTGCAAGTGCACAAGGGTTCTAATTTCTCCACTTCCTCACCAATACTTGTTTTTGTTTGTTTGTTTGCTTTTTGTTTGTTAATAATGGTTATCCTAACAGGTGTGAGATGGTAGCTCATTGTGGTTTTGATTTGCATTTCCATGATGATTAGTGATAAAACATTACATTTTAATTTTTAAAAATTGTAATTACATCCAGAGAACAAATCTCGTATCTATATATCTCTACTCTCCAACGTCATTCATTCTTTGACATGAGAAATGGTCTGTGCTCCTTGAAATGGCCTTCTAGCCTGCTTCCTATGCTGTAGAAGGTTGAGAGTCACAGGTACCACTTCATTTTATGCTGTAGCTTCTCCTTGTCTGTCCAAGCTGCTATAATTTCTTCTAAAATGTTGTGGGCCTTCAGTGTATCATGTTATAATTCATTTGATTAGACAAAAGCTACATCCACATTTCTTTCTGAGCTAGGCCCTTCTATACATTGGATGGAGAATCAGAGTGCTGACGGACAAGGCCCTAAGCATCTTAGAAGACTTTTTGTTTAGCTGATGGTCTACAAGGTAAAGGCTTAAGATTCTTAGAGGCTCTCTTAACTAGAAAAAAGGGTCTGAGTGTCATGTCCCTGAGATTTCTCAGATGCTCTACCACACACCCTTGAATCCTTCTGAGGTCTCAACGAAGGGTCTTTCGACCACACTTTTGAGATGTTTACTACTTGACTGGTGGTCTCCTGGATTTGCTGTTTGCCCTGAGGCTATTTCTTACTTTGTGAGCTTTTGTTGCCTAGAGAAACTGGGGATTACAAAAACAGTTTTACTAGTAGGTCTTGCCTTCTTTATATTCTCTCTAAGTCTTCTTTATAGTAGTTTTTTTAGCTTATCTTTTTCTAGCCATACATTATCATATGTAGATAAAAGAAAACAGTTGGCACTTTCAACACTGTGCCTGAAAATCTTAGTGAAATCCACCAGTTCATTAGGTATGTATTTTTTTATGCCTTATCAGTGGTACAGTGTTGCCAAATACTCTGCCACTGTATAACTAGGGTTATCTTTTCTCCACCTTCCAATTTCCTCACTGTCTTTCATGCCCCCAACCCCCAACAGAAGTCTCCTTGAAGCCCTTCTGGCTTCTGCCAAAGTCAATGCTACATATTTTAGGTTTTTGTTACAATAGCCATTGAATTCCAGGTACCGCTTTATGCTTCTGTTATGTATCACTGCAAACTATCCCAGAATTCTGAAGCTCAAGACAATAACCATTTTACTATATCCCATGTTTTCCTGGGTCAGAAATTTGGACAGTTTGGCTGAACAATTCTTTTGCCCAATTGACAGCAACCAAAGTCACTTGGTGGTATTCATTTGTGAATGGGCTGGTCTGGACGGTTTGAGACAGCTTCATTCACATGTCTGACACCTAGGTGCAGACAGCTGGGCTCAGTCATGTCTGTTGATTGGAGCACCTGGTGTGAGCTCTCTAGCATAGCTGTCTCAGGATACCTGGTAGGTTTTTATAGAGGATCAGGGCTCCCAGAGAGGGTCCCAATAGACAATCTTTTCACAGATTCAAAGCATCCATAGATCCCACCTATATTTAAGGGAAAAGCCAAACACTTCATCTCTTGATGGGAAGAGTGCCAAAGAATTTGTACCCATATTTATCACACCAAATGATGGTATAAGAAATAATAATGAGTCAGTAAGGGATTAAGAAATTGGAGCAAATATTTACTAGAGAAAAAGGCACTATTAGATTATAATCTAAAAATTTATTAAATTCAGTGTGTGAAGTGAACATGCTCTATTATCAAACTTCTCTGAGGCAACAAATACATATAAGCTTAGGAATTTGTAGTTTTCCAGCACAGGTCACGCCAAAGAATTGTTTACCAAGAAAATTGAGCCCCTGGTGACTGCTTGTATTGATGTGACTTTTAATGTAAGCTCCCAAATTAACTTCTAGGGAGGTATATAGTACTGGAAAGGTTACTCAGAATATCTTGCAACAAACAATACTGACAGGCTAGAGAGCTATGTGTGTGTGTGAGCTGCCCTCTCATTCTTCACTTTGTGAAGAATCCTCTGCATACATTAAACAAGTCCTTAAGCCTGGTTGCTTATTGAAAAAGAGAGCCTAACTTTGAAATCCAAATATACTTGTGAAATTGGAGCACACTTCTATTCTCTAGTATGTTAAATTATAAAGCTACACCCAGCAGGGAGGGTGGGGAATGCTTTAAAAGAAGAGGATAACAATTTTTACCAAAGTTATTGTATCAGTCAATTAGTCTTCTCTGCTTCAGACATTTGGCCACCAGATATGGGCACTGCAATTTTTTTCAGAAAGATTTTTTACTAGGAAATTGGTGAAAGAGCCCTTGCCCAATGTAGAAATTTTTCCACTAACCTCTTCGCATTCTCGCCAGGTGTTGCTCCTTGTCAGCGTAGAGATGGGACTGGGGGAAAGGACCATACATTTATCAACTTCTAGAACAATTTCCAAAATTCTAATTAGATAGATAATGATTGGTGGATAGATAGAGAGATTGATAATTTTAATGAAAATTTTTGTTTAGGGAGAAATCAGTAGGAAGAAGTTTTGAAATTTTGCAGAGAAGTTACTTGGGAAACAGGTTGGTGCACTACCTGGCTTATTTGTTTATTTATACATGGCTTTTGTTTTTCTTTAAGTTCTGGGAAACTACAGGATTGCTCAAATAGGAGAGACTCATCAGCTGTTATTGCAGGAGGGACTTAAAGATCAACGAGGCGGTGCTGGAAGAACAGGGCACCAGGAATCAAGGCTGTCAGGAGCACAAATCAGAACCCACCGATTCTGTTGAACATAAGCTCAGTAGAAGAGCAGTTCTATCCATCTTTTTAACCAGTGGGGTGCCAGGTGGCTAGAGCAGAGCAACTGCTTTTTGAATTTAGGTTTTTGTATTGTGATTGAAGATTATAGTACTGCTGGTATTGATTTCTGTAATCTGTAAAGGACTAGAAAATGTACTGTTTGGATACATGGTGAAAAGGCTCCTCCTTAGCCTTAAAGAAAAGCTATATCTGTCTCTGCCTTTCTGTCTCCTGCTCCTACTGTGTGTGTGCATGTGTGTATATGTGTTTTACATACTAAATGTATACATGCATAAATACAGTTACATATATATAACTATGTATTTTTTTCAGTTTCACTTTCAGGCTACAAAGAAAGACTATGTTAGACAAGTATATGTAACTATTAGAGAATTTTCTTCCCTTTCCTAATTATATAGATGCATCTTCATCTCAGTATTGATATTCAGCTATGATTCTTGTCTTAAATAAATCTTCTCAAATAGTGACGTAGCCCCACACATCATACACTGAGTGGTCAGGTTTTTTACAAGGTATTAAAGGTAGGTAACTAAATACAAAGCCAGTGTTTAGCTCAGTAAGGAAAACAACAGTTACTGTGAAGGTAAAATGATTGCCTAATACCCCAAGATGTATTTTAAGCCAAACCTATAGTTTTTTATTTGGGATTTTAGCAGAGAATCCAAACCCCCAGATGTCTTCTCCACTGTAAGCTCTTAGTATTATATATACATTTTTTGGCTTATTTTGTACTTCCCACAGTGAAAAGTAAAGCAAATCAATATTTTTGTTCTGCATTTATCCATCTCTACATAAAAGGTAAAATGATGCTGATACAAGTCTGTGCTATTTCTCTGCCTCCTTCAAAAGACCATGGCTCATATTCTCCTAGGCCATGGGAGATGCATAGTAAAGACAGGATTTGTGTTCACCTAAGATGTTTGTCTATAACATGGGCACAGAAAGAATTTAGCTACTTCAGGTTCATTTATCCACTTGAGAAAGGTTAAAAACTGAAACATATCTTAGTGTAATCAGGTAAACTTATTTTATTTGTACCATGGATGAAAAAAAATCAAGTTCTTGTCTAAAGTAGCTCTTTATAAACTGGCAGCCTTCTATTTTGAGCTAAAACCCCATTGCAATAGCAAGTGTGGAAATTAATGAAGGATTTGTGGTCTCTTTGATTATCACTGACCCTGAAATATTGAAATTAATATATTAAAATTCTGAAGCTAAGTAAATCACACCTAAGTCATTTGATGGTGTGTAACAGCAGGAAGTCAAATAAATTAGAGATGAATGTTTTCAAATTAACTGATATAACTTAATATTCATTAGAGTAAATCCATTTAATTTCCTCTTAGTTTTATTTGAAAGGGAGCAAATTAATTGGTATAATATATAACGCAGTGTTTGCTACTCCCTACCACCCATCTCCAACATATATGGTACTCAAAAGCAAATACAGTTCCATAGAGGAAATATACTGATAGAGTATAACTTGAATTTATCTTCCTGAAGGAAATATACTGACAACGTTACAGTTTGTCAACCAGAAGAATGGACAGTTTCCTTTTCTTCTATGTTTAGACGTATACAGGTAAAGGATGAAGTAGCATTTTGGAGAAAAACTAGCATTGCCAGATATTAGGATGATTTTAATTTTTCAGAATACATGAATTAAGTTGAGAGTGATGGATCTCATTTGGGGCCCAACATCTTCTTATTTTTATTGAACACGAGTGCTAAAATGACTTATTTTAAAGTTCCTAAAAGAGAATACATACTGAATAGATTTGCTTTTTTTCTGCTCCATCATCAGCTTTTACTAGGGTCTAGCATTCAGATTGGTAACTTAATAGGAAGAAATACATTTACACAATATTTTTACCAATTGAACAAGGAAAAGGCAGATGTATATTCAAGAAATATCAACCCTATTCAGAACTCAATAAGCTGAATGATTTATCTGAATCATTTCAGATTCATGGTTTGTTTCCATTCCTTTGCTAACACATTTTCATCTCCACTTTTAATGCCTATAATGGTTTTGTGTTATTTTAAGTTAGGTATCCTTTTATACATTTTTAAAGTCTGCATTCAATGGCAATTTAGTTTTTTGGAAAGGGTTCACTGACATCACATGTTTAAGCTCTTTATTTCTCAAACAATTTTTTTCAACTGAACTCACAACTTGATTGTACTCATTGTGAATAAAATTACTCAACCAGTCATCTTCATGACTAAGGCACGGGCTGCTTTGTCAGCTGGGCAGATGCAGGAGCTGCCTAAGTCCCTTGTTGACTTATATAAAAGGATACTGTGCAGAAATGATGACACAAACAGAGCATTTATCAAGTTGTTGAGGACCTCCTTGTCCTCAGCAGTGAGAGGGATGGGTAATGACAGAAGAACTTTCCTAGTAGGATGTATTTGGAGTGCAGTTTGGATGTAGTCTAAGATGATATTATCAATGGATAATGAATGTACTACAGTTGAAAGCATAAGAAAAGGCCCCTTTGAGCCATAGAAGGTCATTGGAAGATAAATCAAGATCAACTACTGAGGAAAGGGTTTTATAGTTTTATGTTGTTTTCCAACTCAGGTTATCAGCCGCCATGCATTTGCGCTATTAACAAACATTTATTGACTATTGTATACAAAGAATTACTTTATCCTTAGCATTGGGCTACTCTCTAAAGAAGTTGTGAAGAATAATGTCTCCCTGTGTCTGTATTCAAGGAGCTTAAATATCTAGTTATGTGCAGAAAAAAAAGACATGCATGAAACCAGTGAACATTCCTTAGATATCATAGCACACTGCTATGGTAATAAGCTCAGTTGTACAATAGATAGCAGATGAGATAATATAAATATGTTCAAATTTTCTAGAAGAGAGGTTAACAAATTACATAAAATGGGAACCATCTGGGCTTAGTTTCTGAGGAAAGGAATGACGAAGAAGCTAAAGTTTGAGCTTTAAGATTGGGTCAAATGTTGACAATAGAAGATGAGAGGAAGGGCATCCCAGGTTGAGAGAAGAGCATGAGTAAAGCACAGAAGGTAGACATGAAAATGTTCTAGGTAGGGGGGTGGAGAAAGTGGAGACTAGCAGAAAAAGGATGGGTGCCTTGACCAAAGATGATAGTAGATACTGAAGAGAAATTAAAATCAAAGTTCGGAGAGTCCAAGTTGAAAAAACTACAAAACTTGATAGAAATGCTAAGTCTTTTTTGATGTTTTATTTTTAATGTTTACATCTTAATGTATTTTCTTAGTCATACATATATTATTATTTACAAAGCATGATTAGGCAAGAGGTGTGTGTTTGAGGGGAGTATGGGTAAGGAACAGAAAAGTGGGAAGGAAGCCAGCCAGCAGTGTCTACATAAACAAGCGCTCACTGAAACTTCCTTATGGTTCCACCCATTGTGACAGTTTTAATAAAACTCAATTATTTCAGGTATACAGATGCTTCAAACCTTTATCCGTTTGGAACTAGGATTCTTACCAGGGAATCTTCGTGTTTCACCTTTGGTGAACTGATGGCTGTGGAGAGGGATAGTAGGGCTTCTGTGACTGACTGCCTGAGAACACAGGATGGGCAGCTGGGAGACCACGTAGGAGGCTATTATAGGGGCATAGCTGTAGAAGACAGAAAAGTAGGCAGATGCCAGAAATTTTTCCAAGGGAGAATTAACAAGATTTTGTGGAATTAATTGAATGTTAAATGTCTCAACATTTGTGAGGTGCTATAAACTGTACTGGAACATGACACTTCTCTATGTAATAATATTCTTTCTGATGTCATAGGCTCAAAGTTTCAACATTTAACACTATGGAGTTGTCTTAGTCTGCTGGGACTGCCGTAACATAATACCATCGACTGGGTGGCCTAAACAACAGACATTTATTCTCTGACAGTTCTGGAGGACAGAAGTCTGAGATCAGGGTGCCAACATGGTGAGGTTCCACTGTGGTATCTCTTCTGGCACTAATTCCATCAGACCAGGGCCCCACCCTCATGACTTAATTATCTCTCAAGGGCCTCATCTCCAAATACTTTCCCATTGGGGTTTAGGGCTTCAAGTATGAAGTTAGGGGGGACACAAATATCCTGTCCATAACAAGAGGATATTTTTTGGTTGCCTCCTCTATTCCTATTCCATCTATCCTTTGCTTTTTTCCTTTCTAACTGACCCTTTGGTTGGTATAGAGAAAGGTTTGAATCAGAGACTAGGGCAAGATATGCCATCACATTGTGGGCACTTTTTTGTTAATTCTCTGTCTATATATATAGAAGGGAATCAAATTGACAAGTTTTTATTACAAATTTTACCTTTCCAAGAGGTATATCCTGACCATCCTACTTAATACTGTAACCTGACACCTTCCTCACCTCCCCACAACTCCTGATCTCTACTTATTCTGCTGTCTTTTTGTCTTCATAGTCATTATCATCTTCTAAGATACTACATACTGTTCTTATTTTATGTATTGTTTATTCTATCTCCCATCATTAAATGGAAAATTCACTAGGACAGAGAGATCTTTATTTTACTCACTGATCTATCCAAAGTACCTAGGACAGTGCCTGGCCTTTAGTGGGCAATATATTATATTACTGAATGAATAAATGGACAACCACTAAGTTAACTAGATGAAAGGGATATATTATCTATTGACCATTGATAATTTTAAGAAACAACACTATGTTGTACAAAGTGAATTAAGATTTCAAAACTCAGACCTAGCAACGATCTTTACTTTCCTGAAGAGGTCATATGATTGAAGTAATAAGAAGTGGACCGATTTTGGATGTATTTTGAAGACAGAGCCAACAGAAGTTGCTCATGCACGAGGTGTGGATATAAAAGAGGGAAGTCAAGGGTAACTTCAAGAATTTTGGCTGAACAACCTGAAGGACAAATTTGACATCAACTAAGATAGGAAGGATAACAGGGAGAGCAGGTTTATTGATGGTGGTGATGATGGTTGGGGGATGAGCTGAGGAGCTCAGTCCTGGAAATGTTGAGTTTAAGATGTCTATTAGTCAGACATTCAGGTGGAGATAGAGTAAGTACTTGAATATGTGAATATCAAATGAAGGATACAAGTCTGAGCTTCTATTCTTAACACTTATGCAAATTTATATGGATTCCATTAAAAAAATACTTGTATTATTGTTGAGTTTGATATCTGTAATTATGAATCTGTGTTCATTTTAAGATACCACTGAGGAAAAAAATGGAAAACCATTCTCATTGTTTTTGAAATGCACCCTGTATGAGCATTCCCCTTTTATAGTCTCTCTTCCAGCTGGCAAAAGAAAAATAAAATATTTTCCCTTAATTATTCCAAACTGTTCTATTTTTATGCAGATATAATTAGCAATATTAATTTCTTGAGAGTTTTTTTCCTGGAAATTAATTAATTAAGTTGATCTTCAAGAGGAAGAAATATTTCAGTGTAAGAAATAAAGTGAAAATCTTTGGGGTATTTTATTAGTCTGTCACTATAATTACAGGCATATTAAACAAAAGTTTTGTAGAAAGAGGTGCTAAGGCAATAACCACTTATGTTATCTCTGCCTCCATCACTACTTATATTTCTTCTTATATACTGCCACACCAGACTTGAAACCCTGTTTTTCTTCATGACCACAATATCTATCTGTTGTGTTCATTACCTAATAACCACCAGCTATTTTTTTGTTGTCTTTGTTTGCATCTTTCAAAAAAGTTGTACTTTCTGCCTGGCTGCATCCTACTATAAAATAAATAACATCAATAAATTTATTGGATTTAAAACAGCTGTCATAAAAGGAAGAGTCTATCCTTATATTTCATATCTAATCTGGTCAGATTTTGTTTGATTGCAATTTTCTCCTTTATGATTGAGAAATTCTCAGGTGGTTCTGACAGATGTTCAGGGACCTTGTAAACTCTCACATTAGCACAAACTATAGAGTTAGTGACATCAAGATCCACATAGAGACATGTACACACAGATGTGTACTATACGTACGGGTATAATAAAATGAGGACTCCAGCTGACTGAAATCGTGTAGTAAGTGGATTTAATAAAATTCTGTTTTGAAAGCTGATCATCCAAACCATCTGCAGTGTGGTAAGATCACACTTCCTTCATGTCTCATCTGAGAGGACAAAATAACCAAGATTTGGATCTAGTTCCTCAGTCTAAAGAAGGCCATTCAAAAGTTCATCAGTCCCATGGGGCATATTTCTCCTTCTAAAAGGTTATTTCATCTCTACTCAACTCCAGTCGGCCTGTGTTTCTCTCTTTTTTCTCTTTCGCTCTCTGGTTATAACACAGATGTGTGTAAAATGTACACACCCATGTGTAATAAGGCTTCTCTCTTTATGACTCTATTATACATGAGGATATAGATAAGATGAAGGTTGAGGAAGAACTTAAAAAAGGAAGTATACTTTTATATTTTGGTGAAAAAGCAGAATGAAATAGAGAAGTGAAACAAGTTTTTAACATGTACTTCTCTTTTTCTTGGCTAAGAGGAACAGATGTACATTACATTTGCACAAATGCAGTTTTCTTAAAATTAGAATAATGCATACATTAAAATGATGATTTTGGGTTGCTTCCTAGCACCATAGTAAATAGATGTCAATCTTATTAATAATTTATTGATATATGTTTAATAATATATATTTCTTCAATGTATTTTCGCTGAAATGCTTCAATATTCATTCACATATTAGTGTTTTATAGATTTAAAATTATTATAGGAAAAGATATATTTTTAAGACACAATAAAAATAACTAGTCCCTTTCAATTTTGTAATTTTTTTCCCTACACAAATTGTCAATGAGTTACTCAGTGTAATACAAAAAGCAAAAAACCAAATGTTTGCTGTTTGTTTTGTTTTGTTTCCTTTGGGGGTTTGTGAGTTTTGATGTACTGTAATTGAGATTGTTTTCAGCATACATGACTAGATTGTCAAGATTAAGTTCATGTTTAATTTACAGCATCATTTGTACAGTTTTAAACATTTAAACTCAGCTTTCATTATTGTGAAAATGTAGGCGATGCTTACTTTTATGTGACTTTAGTTTGTGTATTTGTGTATTGAAATTCAGGTATCTCCAATCCCACACCCACCCACCTTCATTAACAGCCTGTGAGTAAGCATAAGCAAAATTTACACTTTGGGTCTGAAATGTGTATGTGTTCAGAGTGATGAAGAAGACCATTCTTTGCTCTGTGTAAACTTGATTGGTTGTGGATGGACAGAAGTACAGGTCAGAAGCTGCCAGTAAGAGCATCATAGAGACCCATGTGAAAGGAAAGGTCACATGTGGAAAAGAATAGAAAAATCTGCATATTTACAGGATGAGAGAGAAAAATGAATAAAAAATAAAGATCCAACCAAGATTATAACTGAGACAATCAGGTCATTGTTGACAAAAATGAAGCTGTGAAGAAGGAAATTTAATCTTTTGTTTATGTTAAAAACAGATCCTATCAAGGCATTATTCTATTTGAATAATTAAAATGAAAGTTGCCTGCTCACCAGGAGCCTTCGTTATATAAGGAATTCATTCACATGCTTATTTATTCATTTACTCATTCTACAAATAGTTTTGAGTACTTATATCTGAAAGATACTACTATTTTCTCTGCGTGGAGTGTGATAGATTTTGTGGAAAGGCTTGCAAAAACGCATCATGTTCATAACTCAGATCTTTGAGCATGTTATGTAGATGAGGATAAAGAGTAAAAGAGGAATTGGGCATTCTTGTTAGGAGAAATTCACAGGACTATTGCATGGGGATGCGGTAGATCAGTCTGCCTGGAGTAATGTGTGGAGAGGATGCCACAGTACAAGGAGCTCAGGGTCAGTGGGGTGAGATTGTAGGTTAGCCTGAACACCAGGATAAAGATGAAGTAGTGTTTTTGGTTGACTGGCCTGGCAGCAGTGGGAAGCCCTCCAAGCCCCCAGAGCATCAGTGACACTGAATGTTTTAAAAGTCAGGCTTATTGGGGTTTACATACAGTTATGTAATCACCACCACAATCCAGATATAGGATTGTTACATCATGGCACAAAAATTTCCCTCATGCCTCTTCATAATCTTTCCCTCCCTCAACCTCAGCCCATGGTAACAAATGATATTTTTTCTGTTCCTATAGTCTTAACTTTTCCAAATATAAATGCAATCTACAGCATGTAGCCTTTGATCCTGGCCTCTTTCATTAAACATAATGCATTTGAAATTCATCCATGCTGTTCTGTTTTCAGTTGCTCCTTCCTTCTTACTGCTGAGTAATATTCAATTGCATAGATATACCATAGCTTGTTTATCCATTCACCTGCTGAAGGATATTTGGGTTATTTCCAGTTTGGGGGAAATTATGAGTAAATCCACTATATACATTTGCATACAGTTTTTTTTAACATCTTTATTGGGGTATAATTGCTTTACAATGGTGTGTTAGTTTCTGCTTTATAATAAAGTGAATCAGTTATACATACACATATGTTCCCTTATCTCTTCCCTCTTGCGTCTCCCTCCCTCCCACCCTCCCTATCCCACGCCTCCAGGCGATCACAAATCACCGAGCCGATATCCCTGTGCCATGCGGCTGCTTCCCACTAGCTATCTACCTTACATTTGTTAGTGTATATATGTCCATGCCTCTCTCTTGCCCTGTCACAGCTCACCCTTCCCCCTCCCCATATCCTCAAGTCCATTCTCCAGTAGGTCTGTGTCTTTATTCCTGTCTTACCCTTAGGTTTTTCGTGACATTTTTTTTCTTAAATTCCATATATACGTGTTAGCATACGGTATTTGTCTTTCTCTTTCTGACTTACTTCACTCTGTATGACAGACTCTAGGTCTATCCACCTCATTACAAATAGCTCAATTTCGTTTCTTTTTATGGCTGAGTAATATTCCATTGTATATATGTGCCACATCTTCTTTATCCATTCATCTGATAATGGGCACTTAGGTTGTTTCCATCTTCAAGCTATTGTAAATAGAGCTGCAATGAACATTTTGGTACATGACTCTTTCTGAATTTTGGTTTTCTCAGGGTATATGCCCAGTAGTGGGATTGCTGGGTCATATGGTAGTTCTATTTGTAGTTTTTTAAGGAACCTCCATACTGTTCTCCATAGTGGCTGAACCAATTCACATTCCCACCAGCAGTGCAAGAGTGTTCCCTTTTCTCCGCACTCTCTCCAGCATTTATTGTTTCTAGATTTTTTGATGATGGCCATTCTGACTGGTGTGAGATGATATCTCATTGTAGTTTTGATTTGCATTTCTCTAACGATTAATGATGTTGAGCATTCTTTCATGTGTTTGTTGGCATTCCGTATATCTTCTTTGGAGAAATGTCTATTTAGGTCTTCTGCCCATTTTTGGATTGGGTTGTTTGTTTTTTTGTTATTGAGCTGCATGAGCTGCTTGTAAATTTTGGACATTAATCCTTTGTCAGTTGCTTCATTTGCAAATATTTTCTCCCATTCTGAGGGTTGTCTTTTGGTCTTGTTTATGGTTTCCTTTGCTGTGCAAAAGCTTTGAAGTTTCATTAGGTCCCATTTGTTTATTTTTGTTTTTATTTCCATTTCTCTAGGAGGTGGGTCAAAAAGGATCTTGCTGTGATTTATGTCATAGAGTGTTCTGCCTATGCTTTCCTCTAAGAGTTTGATAGTTTCTGGCCTTACATTTAGATCTTTAATCCATTTTGAGCTTATTTTTGTGTATGGTGTTAGGGAGTGATCTGATCTCATACTTTTACATGTACATGTCCAGTTTTCACAGCACCACTTATTGAAGAGGCTGTCCTTTCTCCACTGTACATTCCTGCCACCTTTATCAAAGATAAGGTGTCCATATGTGTGTGGGTTTATCTCTGGGCTTTCTATCCTGTTCCATTGATCTATCTTTCTGTTTTTGTGCCAGTACCATACTGTCTTGATTACTGTAGCTTTGTAGTATAGTGTGAAGTCAGGGAGCCTGATTCCTCCAGCTCCGTTTTTCTTTCTCAAGATTGCTTTGGCTATTCGGGGTCTTTTGTGTTTCCATATAAATTGTGAAATTTTTTGTTCTAGTTCTGTGAAAAATGCCAGTGCTAGTTTGATAGGGATTGCATTGAATCTATAGATTGCTTTGGGTAGTAGAGTCATTTTCACAATATTGATTCTTCCAATCCAAGAACATGGTATATCTCTCCATCTATTTGTATCATCTTTAATTTCTTTCATCAGTGTCTTATAATTTTCTACATACAGGTCTTTTGTCTCCTTAGGTAGGTTTATTCCTAGATATTTTATTCTTTTTGTTGCAATGGTAAATGGGAGTGTTTTCTTGATTTCACTTTCAGATTTTTAATCATTAGTGTATAGGAATGCAAGAGATTTCTGTGCATTAATTTTGTATCCTGCTACTTTACCAAATTCATTGATTAGCTCTAGTAGTTTTCTGGTAGCATCTTTAGGATTCTCTATGTATAGTATCATGTCATCTGCAAACAGTGACAGCTTTACTTCTTCTTTTCCGATTTAGATTCCTTTTATTTCCTTTTCTTCTCTGATTGCTGTGGCTAAAACTTCCAAAACTATGTTGAATAACAGTGGTGAGAGTGGGCAACCTTGTCTTGTTCCTGATCTTAGTGGAAATGCTTTCAGTTTTCCACCATTGACAACGATGTTGGCTGTGGGCTTGTCATATATGGCCTTTATTATGTTGAGGAAAGATCCCTCTATGCCTACTTTCTGCAGGGTTTTTATCATAAATGGGTGTTGAATTTTGTCAAAAGCTTTCTCTGCATCTACTGAGATGATCGTAGGGTTTTTCTCCTTCAATTTGTTAATATGGTTTATCACACTGATAGAATTCGTATATTGAAGAATCGTTGCATTCCTGGAATAAACCCCACTTGATCATGGTGTATGATCCGTTTAATGTGCTGTTGGATTCTGTTTGCTAGTATTTTGTTGAGGATTTTTGCATCTATGTTCATCAGTGATATTGGCCTGTAGTTTTCTTTCTTTGTGACATCCTTTTCTGGTTTTGGTATCAAAGTGATGGTGGCCTCGTAGAATGAGTTTGGGAGTGTTCCTCCCTCTGCTATATTTTGGAAGAGTCTCAGAAGGATAGGTGTTAGCTCTTCTCTAAATGTTTGATAGAATTCGCCTGTGAAGCCATCTGGTCCTGGGCTTTTGTTTGTTGGAAGATTTTTAATCACAGTTTCAATTTCAGTGCTTGTGATTGGTCTGTTCATATTTTCTCTTTCTTCCTGATTCAGTCTTCGCAGGTTGTGCATTTCTAAGAATTTGTCCATTTCTTCCAGATTGTCCATTTTATTGGCGTAGAGTTGCTTGCAGTAATCTCTCATGATCTTTTGTATTTCTGCAGTGTCAGTTGTTACTTCTCCTTTTTCATTTCTAATTCTATTGATTTGAGTCTTCTCCCTTTTTTTCTTGATGAGTCTGGCTAATGGTTCATCTATTTTGTTTGTCTTCTCAAAGAACCAGCTTTTAGTTTTATTGATCTTTGCTATTGTTTCCTTCATTTCTTTTTCATTTTTTTCTGATCTGATTTTTATGATTTCTTTACTTCTGCTAACTGGGTTTTTTTTGTTCTTCTTTCTCTAATTGCTTGAGGTGCAAGGTTAGGTTGTTTATTCGAGATGCTTCCTGCTTCTTAAGGTGGGCTTGTATTGCTATAAACTTCCTTCTTAGAACTGCTTTTGCTGCATCCCATAGGTTTTGGGTCGTCGTGTCTCCATTGTCATTTGTTTCTAGGAATTTTTTAATTTCCTCTTTGATTTCTTCAACATACAGGTTTTTAATAATGCACTTTAATATGTCTTCTTCACACTGGTTTAGCTTCTAGGCTTTGAGTCTATAAAACCATTTCTTCTTCAAGTTCAGGTTTTTAAAAGTGTATGTGTGAATGGATTAAATTAGTATTATCAAACCCCTTATTTATGAGTTAAAATTTATTAATGGCAGTGAGAAAATGTTTTATAAGATACCTATGAAATGGAAGCCATAAGAAAACTAAAAGAAAATAAGGCAGTGACAGGGGAAGTTGGCAGTATTCAAAAGTAACTTTTGCCAGGTGGGCCATCACAAAATGCTGAATATACTGTCGATGTACTATGCATAAGGCAATGTGCTGTGATGTGTGGAGGGATTAAAAGTGTGATACTCAGTTCTTTATCCTCTGTTATGTAAAAATATTTTTAAAACTTTAATTAATACCTGACACTATATTACACATATATTTATGTCTCTCCCTCATTACAAAGTAAACTCTACAGAAAAGATGTGCTTTTTGTTTTGTTATTTTGTATTTTCTTCATGTTTGTTTATAAGCACTGTATTTTCAACACCTAGAAAAATATCTGGCATATAGTAAAACTTAGCGTATATTTTTGAAAGTATAAACAAGGAGATAAAACATTATAAGAAACTAAGAAGACATCATAAGTTAATTTGATTGATTTACAGTGGAGGTGACCAATAAGTGTTAAAAGTTTGGAGTGTGTGGGCAGTGTTAAATAGACTACTATTAAATAGTTCCTAAATAGTTATTAAATATTTCTCAAATATTTACTAAATAGGAAAGGGGAGAAGTTTGCTAAAGAGTTTTCTTTAGATTTTGTTGCTTCTTATGATGAATGTACCTATTCTTCACATGTAAACCATATTTCAATTAATATGAGACCACATCAGATATAAAATGTAAAATTAGTTTGTGTATCACTAAGTAGAATTAAAGACTGTAACATAAAGTATAATCTTCCATTGTCTATAAAAGGTATCCCAGTTAAAGGACATTAAATGCAAAATTTTCTAACTATAAAATTAATTAAATATAAAATTTTTGCCATGTTTAAGTAAGATGATATATTTAAAAATCCCTTATAAGCTATAAAAATTTATATAAATGATAGATACTATACTTTACCCCAAAATTTAGTGTCTTGACCCAAATTAACACAAAAATTTAGCAAAGAAAATGTATGAATATACATATAATATACAAAAAAGACATATATACATTTAGGGTAAATCATTACTTGAATGAATATAAAATTATTATTTGTGTGTATATAGAAGTTCATGTGAAAAGTGACCATATACACTCTGGAAGCAACAACAATGTGATCAGAACACCTGCAGGGTTAGCAAAATTTTAGACCCTTTTAATTGAATTACTTTGTCCAGGTATAAAAGATTATAGTCCAGTATTTTTAAAAATTAGCATTTTTTTGTCTACTTACCATGTGCAGGCATTGTGTTAAGCTGTTAACAGTTCTATAAGTCAATTGCTAGTATTATAGATGGAGAGACGGAGGCACAGAGAGGGTCAGGAACTTGCCCAAGATTTTTCTAACAAGGAGCAGAGCTTAGCTGTAAACAAAGTCAGTCTGACACCAGAGCTTAAGGTCTTAACTTCTATTCAGTGGCTCTTCATGTGGAGCGCTGGGTTCGGGCACCATGCTTGAACAGTTAATGACAAACAAGCTTGGTTTCAGAGCTGTCTGTATGGATGATGAGGGCTTGGACACTAATTTTTCTGAATGGATGAACAAAATATAGGACTTAGTGTGGGCATAGTAGCTGTCTTCAAAGATGTCAAGAGCCAGAGAGCATTATCAATCAAATGTTTGGCGGGGGCAGCAGAGATTCTCAAGTGTCAGATTTTAGTTGGCTATCATGTAAATCTTAGAAAAGACCAGTGGCTACCATTGTGGAATGAACTTCCTCAAGAGGCAGTAAGTGCCTTTTCATTGGAGTGTTCAACAGAAGATGGATGAAGACAGAATTGAGGTATTTTGTAGAGGAATGAGCTGAGTAACTTTAAAGTACTTTCCAGCTCTAATATTATGTGATATGTAGATATAAAACAAGTTTAGGGGCAGATTACCTCTCAAATTCCCATTAAAATTTTTTTTTCCCTGATGGATGCCAAATCTGTCAAATACTGCATCTGTTGAATCACTGGGTATATTTTAATGAGAATTTAATAAAACGTATTTTCTTGATTACTAAATAAAAATGGCTGAATAGGGCTTCCCTGGTGGCGCGGTGGTTGAGAGTCCGCCTGCTGATGCAGGGGTCACGGGTTCGTGCCCCGGTCCGGGAGGATCCCACGTGCCGCGGAGCGGCTGGGCCCGTGAGCCATGGCCGCTGGGCCTGCGCATCCGGAGCCTGTGCTCCGCAACGGGAGAGGCCACAACAGTGAGAGGCCCACGTAACAAAACAAAAAAAAAAAAAATGGCTGAATATACTGTGAAATTTTCTAGTTAAGAATAAATGCTAACGTAAAATTTCACCTAGCTTACTAAAATTCACCTGTCATAGTGAAGAACTTCAGTATAGCGTCTACTTTTAATTTAATATTTTTCTATGACTAACAATCATTAATTTATTTTTAAAAATCTAGTAAAAAAAGATTTTCACTAGACATGAAACATATGTTTCACTGAAGCATGTGTTCTTCAAAAAGATGTCTGCTTGAGATATATTAGGAGTACCTCTTATTGTTTATATTTTTAAAATTCAAATTTCTTTCTTAATACCACTACTATAATCCATGCAAGTAAATATTTTTAGCAGAGTTTGTGGTTAAGGAGAATGTAGAAATACAAATGATTTGTTTGGACTTTTTATTTTCCTCACCAGAGAAATTTGGAACCCTTCCTTATGCTTCCTGAATTAGTGTTTTATTTTGACTGTCTAAGAGATAACTGTTATCTCTTTAACTTTTATTTTCGCTATGTCTAGAAAAATATTTCCACTGAGATTCTTAATACATCGATGGTTATAATAATCATAAAATACAACTAGATTTAAATTCAGATTTTAGATCCTCAGAAGGTACTTGATGAACACATAAGTAATCCCAAACTGATCCCCTACAGGTTTTTATTTTTCATTAAAAATAGAAATCGTTGAAAAATATTTTCTACCCTTTGAACATATATGTAGGGCACAAGCTATATTTTATTGAAAAACAAGAAAATCTAAACATTAGTAAAGTTGGACAGTTTATTGTCTTATCCAAAAATTAGGTCACCAATGCCTCTGGTACAGGAATGAAAGTGGATTAACTCAACCTGGAATGAAAAGGAGACTAGCATGACTATTGCACCCTGAGTTCTGAGTATCTTATTTATGTCTAAATTAATTGTTAATTTTATATATTTTTAGAAAAAAAAAGGAAATAGTCATTTTTTCCCCTAATCTCCACCTGCCTGTTTTTAGTATGTGGCATAATGGTCTGAATGAGCTGAGGAAATTATTGCTTAGGACTCTGACTAGTTCCAGGACAGAAGCTTGCTGGTTTTCATTTCCTAATTTGTCAAAGAGAAACTCCTGGAAAGATGAACCTGAAAACTCACAGCTATATCAAGAAGTATCTTACTCAGGCCTCATTTATTCTTCAACATACGTTATTTTGAGTCACATTATATATGTATGTGTTGTGATCACTTTTCAACATGTATTGTTCTACTAGACTATAAATATAAATAATAATAGGTAACATTTATTGAGCTAAAACTCTGTCTTGTACCCAGAGAATTACCAAATTAGACTTAGATGAAAAACAGTCTTAATAATGGCTACTATTTACTGATGTCTAACCATATATCAGTTACTATGCTAAACACTTCACATGCATAATTTTATTTAAACCTGTAAACAATCCTCTATAGAAAGCTCTTTTTTAGATCCATTTTGCTAATGAGGGAACAGAAGTACAAATGTTAATAATAATTTTCTCCAAGTCATATGTCTAGGATGTGAAAGTCAGAATTTAAAACCAGTTTGTCAGAATCCGAAGCCTGTGCTCTTACTTTACTGTCTTTCTCTGCTTAAAATAATCCTAGTGAATGTATATGTTCCCTACCTTTCTGCTTCCTTACACCATGGTGTCTTCATTGGAAAGGAGGCTAAAAGTCAGGAAGTCAAAGGGCACACATTCTTTCTATCAACTCCACCATGTGATTTCTCAGGCCACGTTTGAATTCCTCTGATAAAAGCGAACTCAGTTCACCTAAGAAAACCAGTTTTATCCTTGAGTATCTAATATTATTAGACAAAATGAGTTATCTTGGGAGAATAAAAGAAAAAAAATCATCTTTCCCAAAGTGTGTCACAATTTAAAAATGCTACAGGCCTGATTTGATTTTAATCTCCAAATCATCCTCTGTGTTAGTTCACGTATGTACTATATTATAATTATCCCTATTTTATAGATAACGGAACTCACCAAAAGATTCAGTGGCTTCATGCATTCAACCATTCAATAAATTTTTATCTGTACCTTCTATATGCCTGTTACCTTCTAAACTATTGGGGATAGAGAAATAAATAATATATAGCTCTACTCTTGAGGTCTTTAGAGACCATGACATTTTAGGGACTCAGATTCCTTCAGTGTAGCTACTCTGCTTCCTTTCTTAGTACTGAATTGTCATCACCAGAAAAATTCAAGTAGTACCCATTGTGATATTATGATTTCCTAAAGGTTTCAAAGCACTCATAAAATGGTGGTATTCTCCAAACATTTGTAGGAAGAGTGTCCTAGCAGATTGCTACACACACACATACACATATATACATATACATACATGCATACATATATATGTGTGTGTATGCATATTCACTACACACAATTATTTCTGGAATTAAGCACTTATCAGTTTGTAACTTTGCAATTTAAGAACACCTTTTTTCAGCATACAAGTGGGAAGAGACAGAGAGGAAGATCACACAGGATGTTTTATAGCCAAGTTTGGAAGTACCTCACTTTTGCCTATTGGTCAGAACTTAGTCATCTAAAACACAGGAGTGACTGGGAAATGAAATCTTACAGTGTGCTCAGGAAGGAAATGGAATGGTTGTGTAACTATAGTACCGGCTCTGTTTCACTTAAGATTTAAAAACTAATTATTAATATTCTAATAGGTTACAGGGGAGAAATCATCTGATGATTTCTATAAATACAAAAAAGGGTTTAATAAAATTTAACATCAATTCGTGATTTAAAAAAACAAAACATTTCTTAGCAAATTAGGAATAAAAGAGAAGCCACTGAAAAGTGATGAAGAATAGCTTATTAAAAATCTCTAGCTGTCATCATAGCTAATGATGAAACATTGAAAGCATTCCCTTTAACACCAGAACTAAGTTAAGAATATTTGCTATTATCACATCAATTAACCAGTTTATTAGTCGGTCCTTGTCAGCACACAGTAGGATAAAAGAAAATGTTTAAGGATTGGAGAAGAAGATACACAGATGCCATTAGTTACAGACAATATCCATGTCTTGAAACTCCCAAATATCTCACAGATAGTTTACCAAGGTTGATGTATACAAAATCAATATACATTTTCATAAACTAGCAGTAAACAGTTCAAAAACATATTTTAGGTGCCATTTGAAGAGCATCAAAATATACAAGGTAGATCAAAATATATACTAATATAAATATTATACTGTATATAATATACAACAGTATATATACAAATTCAGATTTATATATATACATACAGATACAAAAATATACAGATGATAATCATTTGTGGAAAGACATGAAAAAAACCTATATTAAAGGTGGGATATAACATGCTTATGAATTGGAAGTCTTTTTTTTTAACATCTTTATTAGGGTATAATTGCTTTACAATGGTGTGTTAGTTTCTGTTTTATAACAAAGTGAATCAGTTATACATATACATATGTTCCCATATTTCTTCCCTCTTGAGTCTCCCTCCCACCCTCCCTATCCCACCCCTCTAGGTGGTCACAAAGCACCGAGCTGATCTCCCTGTGCTATGCGGCTTCTTCCCACTAGCTATCTATTTTACATTTGGTAGTGTATATATGTCCATGCCACTCTCTCACTTTGTCCCAGCTTACCCTTCCCCCTCCGCGTATTCTCAAGTCCATTCTCTAATAGGTCTGCATCTTTTGAATTGGAAGTCTTAACCTTGTAAAACCTCTATTAATATTACAGAATTTAATATTGTAGGAAGGCAAATGATCTTAGCATTTAGATCTCAGCTAAAATGTCACCTGCTCAAAGAGGTCTTCTCTGAACAGTCATTCCAAAGTAGCCACCCAGGCACTTTCACAGGTAACACCCTATTTTAATTAACTACACAATACTTTACATCATTTAATAACTCCCTTGTTATTTAAAATGTATTTATGTATGGGTGAACATATGTGTTTCTTCCTTCATTAAAATCTAAGCTTCATGAGAAGAGGGACACTGTCTACTTTCAATGCTGCTGTATCTTCAGCATGCAAAACATCATCTGACCTAGAGAGGAAATGCAACAAAAATTCATGTTGCATTATGATTGTATCATTGTCAAGCTATCTGGCTTGCTGCATACTTGTGTTTTGTTACAGTGCTTTCTTTGTGTAGGAAATCAATGCACGTTAAAATAGCTATCAAAAAAACAACAACAATTTCTACTTAATGTATTTTAGAAGTATAAAGGCTGTTATATTAATTTTAACTATTGCAAAGTAAATTAGATTTTAATTGGATTACTACTTTGTCTCTAGTCGATCTGACAGAGGCATGGTGAAAATGAATAGTTAGAATTGAAGCACTTTGCTTCTTAATCATAAAGCCAAGTCAAAATTTTTAAGATAGAGAAAGAAATCAATGACATTTGAGTAGCTTGGGGCAGGAGCCAGAAAAACACATTGTATGATATTGTGTGAGAACAACTATGAAATCAATAGAACTTCTGAGATTAAAAATATTAGACTATTAAATCCAAAAGTTTAATCACTAATATTTTCCCTTGAGATTATTTTGCTAAGCAAGAAAAGTAGTTGTTTGCCAAGGAAGGACAAAATTAAATTAAAAATATTCACATGCACATTATCAAAGAAATTTGGATATGAAACAAAAATGTTTTAAAATTGTGCCTATGTTCATACTCCCTGCATGTTCTTAGTTCCAGGTTGTCTTAGCACATCTAGAATAACATGTGTAGAGCCCACCAGATATATCTTTAACATTTTGAGTGAATTAACTCAAACTCAAACATAAAATGGTTTATTTTTATATCAAAAAAGTAATATACTTGCAATGTAGAAATTCTAGGAAAAAACAGTATAAAGAATATTTAAAGTTTTAACTGTATATAGTGTTAGTATTTTGGTGAAACTTTTTCTTTGCATATTATTTTCATTTTAAATTTAATTTCTGAGTAGATAAAACATTCATTTGCTTTCAAAATCAAAACTGTATTAAATGTTTACATTGAAAGTCCTACTTCCCATCCATCCTTATTCTCCACTCCTCACACACTCTCTCCCTACAGATAACTACTTTTTGTAACTGAAATATAGTTGATTTACAATATTATATTAGTTTCAGGTGTATAGCATGGTGATTCAATATTTTTATAGATTATACTCCATTTAAAGTTATTATAAATATTGGCTATATTTCCTGTGCTGTACAATGTATCTTCATAGCTTATTTATTTTACACATAGTAGTTCGTACCACTCAGTCCCCTACCCCTGTGCTGCTTCTCTCCCCTGCCCTCTCCCCACTGATAGCCACTAATTTGTTCTCTGTATCTATGAGCCTGCTTCTGTTTTGTTATATTCATTCATGTGTTTTATTTTTTGGATTCCACATATAAGTGATAACATGCAGTATTTGTCTTTCTCTGTCTCATTTATTTCACTAAGCATTACCCTCCAGGTCCATCCATGTTGTTGCAAATGGCAAAATTTCATTCTTTTCTATGGCTGGGTAGTACTCCATTGTTTGTGTGTGTCTGTGTGTCTGTGTATATATGCAACATCTTTTTTATCCATTCATCTGTTGATGGGCGCTTAGGTTGCTTCCATATCTTGGCTATTGTGAATAATGATGCTGTGAACACTGGGGTGCATATATACAGATAACTACTTTGATTAGTGTCATGTATATTCTTCCCATGATTTTTTATGTGAATAAAGCCAAATACATATATATGTTCTTGTTATTATTTCTTTATTATTTAAAATATAGCATACTGAATGCTTATTTTTAAATTGAGCTATCTTTCTTTCTTTTTATAATACATCCCATAGAGAACTATTAATATATATATTCTCATATATATTCTTTAATAGATATAGCTTATTTTATTTTTTGTGGCTGCATAATATTCCATTACCCAGATATATCATCATTTATTTAACCAATTTTTCATTGATGGACACTTGAGTTGTTTCAAATCCTGTTATTACAAACAATGCTGTTTGTAAAGCAAGTGACCTTGCAAATAAGCCATTTCTTATGTGTGTGGGTGTGATAAATTGTACCAGTGTGCCCTCTGTATAAATTTTACCATTTTGCCCTCCTACCACCAGTGGATGAGAGTAATGTTTTCCTTAGCAACAGACTATGTTGTCAAACTTTTGTAATTTTGCAAAAGCATATTATCTTTACAAAAATAAATATCACACTGTATTTACAATTTCAGCACTGTATTTTAAGGATTACATAGAACATAATTAATTGTAGGTCAAAGAAGTAGAAGCATGCCAATAAAAATAGGTGTCCAATAAGTCAAAGGAGATTTTTCATTTTAAAGTTCAAAATGTAAAAAGCAACTGTGTGATTAAGTCCTACTTTGCCTTTTTCCTGTTAATGACTTTTTTCCTTTTAGTTGTACTTCTCAGTTTTAAGATTCAAATATATGGAAAGTTATTAAACCAACTATAAAATAATTTTACTTGGTTGTTAAAAAATTAGCATGATCACTTAATTCAGCATCCCAGATTATTTTGGTATTATAAATTTAGCTATTATACCGTTTCTTCTAAGGTTAAACCTAGGTCTTTTCCGCTTTACTTTTTAAACACACAAAGGGTTTATTAGTTGATTAAGATAAAGGATTAAATGAGAGTTTTAATTATTAACAACTTTCTGGTCCATTGATAATGGCTTATTGGACCTTTCTCTTTAGGGTTCCAGATTTTCCCATAATAAACATTATATAGCTATCACTGTTTTTGCTTTTTATATCTCTTTCATAATGAGACATAAACTCAAAAACATGTTTTTTTCTTTTCTCTTCTCCTCCCATAGACTTTGCTTCAAACTTTTGGCATTTATCACCCCCTGAGCAGCTGACATTTATTTTTCTAATTGAGAAATAATAATAAATGTGGTAAAATAGCATATACTGTTGGACATGAAATAAAAGGTCAAGGTCCTAGTAACCGGTTGAGAGGGGTTAGCTGTTGAACTTAGTCATTTCTGAATAAGGACTCTTACTTAACCTCGCCACAGATATTCCGTCCTGGAATCCCAGGACATGAAGTGACACTGGTTTAATCAATTCCTCCTATTGAGAGCAGAGGGTTGGATGAGGAGGGATTTTCTTTAGCTAACACCTATTTGAATGTCTTGCACACTGTGGATTCTCCCCTCAAATCACTGGCTAGTTAAAATTTAGGCACCACTTACCAGCACTTGAGAATTAGCAGTGGACTCCTTTAAAATGTCAGCTGTTTATAAACTCCTCCCTAGGGGTCATTAGAAAGCTTGTTTCAAAGCCTTTATATGTATTTGTTTCCTTTGGCTACTGTAACAAATTACCACAAACTTGTTGGCTTAAAACAACAGAAATTTATTCTCTCACAGTTCTGGAGTCCAGAAAGTCCAAACTCAAGGTGTAGGCAGGGCCAAACTCCCTTCAGAGGCTCTAGGATGGAACTTTCCAGCTTCTGGTGACAGCATTTCTTGGTTTGCGACTGTGTCATTCCAGTCTTTGCCTCCCTTTTCTCATCACCCTCTCCTCTGTGTGTGCAACAGATCTCCCTGTGTTGAGCTCTTGTAAAGGCACTTGGCATTGTACTTAAGGTCCACACAGATAATTCAGGATAATTCTCTGTTAGGATCCTTAACTTAATCATATCTGCGGAGACCGTTTTCGCAATAGAATAACATTCCCAGGTTCCAGGGATTAGGACCTGATATCTTCTAGTGGCCAATATTCAGAGTATTGTACTATATTTAGATATGTTCTAGAACTATCTTCCACAGTACTTACCGCAAGGCAGTATAACTTTGAGACTCCAAAATGCTTATTCAACCCTGCCTTCTACTGTCATTTTTCTTTGTGTTAAAAATATGTTTGGGGCTTCCCTGGTGGCGCAGTGGTTGAGAGTCTGCCTGCCGATGCAGGAGACACGGATTCGGGTTCGTGCCCTGGTCTGGGAAGATCCCACATGCCGCGGAGCGGTTGGGCCCGTGAGCCATGGCTGCTGAGCCTGCACGTCCAGAGCCTGTGCTCCGCAACGGGAGAGGCCACAACAGTGAGAGGCCCGCGTACCACAAAAAAAAAAAAAAGTTTGTATATTTTTCCTTAGTACACAGTAATACGTGCTCATTATTTTAACGTTTTTAAAAAATAAGAAAAACTTAGCAAAATAAAAATTATTTATGACCTGGCTATTCGAAGATAATCTATACTAACATTCCATTTTTTCTAAGCATTTTGGCATTCTCAACACATAGTACATACTAAATATATGTTTGATGAATAAACAGGTAAGTGAATGAATGAATAAATCACACTGCAGCTTTCTATCATATAAAAAATACTAGCTAAGGAAGTGGAGCTTGGATTTACAGAAGGTCAAATTGCATCTCTACACTTCACCAGCTGCACGCTACTCAACTTATTTATGCTTCAACCTTCCTTCTGTAAAGTGGACAGTGGTAATTGTACCTCCACACATGGTATTCTAGAAGATTAAAATGTATATCAGAGTGCTGGCACACTGTAAGTCTCAGCAGATGGTTAGCTGTAATGATTCAAGATGGAAAAGGGGGATTTCACTCTGAAGGGAAGAATTTGGGGTAGAAATTGTTGGGGGATAGAGTTTGTGTCAACAGTTGGATATTTTTTCTTCCAATTACAATGTTTCAAAAATGGCATGGGGCACCTTAAGAAAGGTTGTGAGGTAGATGTGGTGGGAAAATTCTGGATGCCTGTGGTATCGCAAAGGGATTCATGTATTAGATAAGCATGAAAAAAGTAATTTCTAAGTTGTCTACCAATTTTGAGAGTGTAATTATAGAATTTTGGTTTTAGAATAATGTCTTCCTTTTTCCACATTTTCAATCTGTTTTTTTCCCCTGTAGTCAAGGAATTTCTCCATTGTCCAATTAATTAAAAACATGTAGCTAGGATGATAATGTCTGAGTTTCCAGGGAGAATGTTCATTTAGAAGGACCCCATCAGAGAAGAAATTCAAGAACTTCCTCTGTTCTGTCCAGAGGGGGAGTTCACATGGGGCGAGGGATCCTTGTGTCTGAAAAGAAAGATTTAAAAGCTTTTAAATAAATTACATCAAAACATTGCACATATTTTTTTCTATCACAATTATTGCTATCCTGTTAGCCTCCTAGGGTCTGAACATATGTAATAATGTTATCCAAATGCTGTTTTAAAATTAGAGTGAACCCAGAATGACAATGCTTCTCAAGTTCTTAATTTGCAGTTTAGAATATAAAGCATCAAGATGAGACATCTGTATAGAGAATTTATTTCTATTTATTCAGTACTTATAAAACAGTTATGCTATTATGTTTATCATTGTTAATTTAAATAATAGTTTGGAAACATTAACACTGCTTAGGTCAGTGTTCCCCAAGCAGTTTGCACTGCAGAATTATTTTGGTAGGTCCTAAATTTGAACCAATTTGCAAGTCTCCCCTTCTCGTAATTCCTTAGAAGCACCCCAGAAATCAGTATAACTATTTCGGGGGCTAAGAAGAAACTCGATAACTATTTATAAACATTCTTCAAACTGCTTTAAGTAACAGTAATTGATTAGAAATAAGAACATGAATTGGGTTAATAATTAATACAAATAAGTATTTGGAATCTACTGTGCCAGTCTCTTTGCTAGGTGCTTCCTGAGCTTTATTTCCCTCATGTATAAAATGAGAGCCATGACACAGAGCCATGAGGCAAATTAATGATACTGTATAAGTAGAATATGCATTTGCTTAGCAAAGTAATATATGGTTAAGAAATGTTAGCAATCATCATTATCAATATCATTTTGCTTTGCTGTTTGTTATTATGATTGCTAATTAGAGGTTTATTTGTTTTAATCTAGTCTTACAGACATGATAGACTGACTTCAAATTTTCTAATTAGTTTACTTCCCTGTTCACTCAACTAGATGATAATACTAGCAGATGTATTTTGAAGTTTTACTAGAATCATCCTATTATTTGGGGATTAGCAAAATATGGACCCAAAATATCTTGCAGACTTCTGGGATATAAGAAAGACTTTTTAAAATATTAAAAAGCAACTAAAAATACCATGTACCCAGCATTTTTCTACAAACTACACATATATTAGTTCACAGTTATAAAGTAGGTTCTATTTTTATCCCATTTTAAGGATGAACATGAAGAATAGAAAGGATAAATATCTTGCCTGAAGTCACTTGGTCAATCGGTGGGAGAGTGGGTATCTGAACCTAGGCAGTTTGACTCCAGAATAAATTTACTTAACCACTGACTTCATTGTCATTGGTAGATTGGGATATGGCTGGAGCACTTGTGGATACAATTTTATGTCCTTTAAAAGCATACAGTAACCTGTTTCCTTTTCATAACAGGGGCTTGTCTGTAATAGGTTGGGTTTTGGGTTTTTTTTTCCCAATTTTCTGCCTACCCTGAGTGATTCTCAGATCCAGGAGTACAAGGACATTATTGGAATTTCTAACCATTACATTCTCTGTGCCTAAGACAGGGCCTGGCACATGCTAGGTGTTATTTAATAACTATTTGTTGAATGAATTAATGAAGTTACTTGATACAAAGAAGAAAGTCACACCGATCTACGATATTAAAACCTAATCTATTTTACTCTATTAAACATTGTTGAGTAATATTTATTTCACCTTGATATCATTTTCAAACCTCTGTCTAGTCACATTAAAAATACACATATATTGTCAAGCTGAGACTTTGCCTTGTTCCTTGTGATGCTCATGATCATTGTTCATGCTGGAAAAAAAAATCTCATTATTGTGCTTATGAAACTAACAAAGCTACTGGATATGCATACATTTTTCCAGTCCAAATCCCAGAGAATAATATCACCATGCTTACTTTCAACAACATCTAGTCTTACCCCAATATCTTGTGGTTTTGGCTCAATGATCTGATATTAACTAAAGATGAGCTGCTTTTCTAATAGCAATTTTAGCTGAAAGCAAAATACTAGTATGGTTCTGAATTATGTTTCTTTTGCCAACTCTTAGTTGTCAACTATAAAAAAAAGAATTTAGCATATTATTCCATTTTGAAGTTGTAAAGATGCTTTATAAAAGGGATATTCCCTATAGGGAAGAAAAATAAGTGTAATTCCATTCTGAATATGCTGATTAACTATTGCCATATAATTATTGCCATATGTAGTGAACTGTCAAAAAGAGTACATCCCCTTTCTTGTACTTGAGCCTCTTCTCTCTGATCATCCAAAATTTGCAGTGAGATATATTGAACATCATGGGTTAATATGCCCTTTCTTAAAAAACTCAAGAATATTTGCACCCTGGATGTTTTGTCACTAAAGATCCCCAGCAAGAAATTGATGGCTCTACCTCAAAAGGTGTAATTGAAGAGTGTGTGGTAAAGAAATTATTTAAAATTTGTTGGAAAGGTTACTGGAAACCGAAAGGATAGTGAAAAAGCTCTGGGGCTAAAAAGAGGGAGGAACCCATTACCACTCTGGTCTACTGGCACCTGCAGAAGCCTGAAGGTCTAGGAGTTGTGGACTAAGATAGTCAATGCAACTAGGGTCAAATTGCTGCCTAGCATGGAGGGAGAGTTACCTTGGCTTGACTCTGGTGGCTTTCTGACTTCCTGCTGTGGCCTCGAAACCAACCTGAAGCCAGAGGTCAAGAGAGCCTGGTTTATGCAATTTGTAGAGATTAGTCTTCTAGGGTACAGAATAGAGTGATGGGTTGATAGAAGATCTGGAGGGCAAATAAGGAATACCCAGCATAGCTACTAACAAAAAATTAAAGAATTGAGTTTGGGCTCAAGAGCATGGGCCTCATGGAGCTTGAATCTTCCTAATTTCCCATTTCTAACAAGAGGCATCAACTTTCTTTCAGATATACAGAAGAGAAAAACTGAAGTCATCTTGACTCTTCCTTCTTCATTCCCTGAGTTAAAGATATGACCAGTTTCTTTCATATTTCCTCAAAATAGATCTCTAATAATTCATCTCTAATGCAAATTTATGCCATTTCTACTGCTGACAACTTTATGTCTTGACTTTGCTCTCTTATGTCAAATTAATTGCTTTGTGGTAACAAACTTCTAAGAGGTGGTATTTTTAAATCTCCTGCTTTGCTCAAGAACCTACTCTGGTTCTCAGCTGTCATGGACATCAAGTGCAACGTCCTCTGCCTAGTGTTCGACTCCCCACAGCATGTCCTCAACATCACCAAGAAACCTTACTTCCTAACTATTCCTCCACATGAATCTTCTCCTTAGTCTAACGTGCTCTGCACATATGGTTCTAATTACTGTTTTGCTGATACTACGTCCTCCATTTGGGAAGATTACCCCTAGCTCGCTAAATCTTAAAACCTTAAACTACTTTAAAAACCAGTTTTCTTCATATTATCTTTCAAACCAATCAGACTGCCTTTATGGCACTCTCTTCTTAAACTTTTATTTTATATATATATATATTTTTTTCAACCTACTTTGACACTCACTTGTTCAACAGTTATATACTGTTATTCTTCTATTGAGAGTAGAGTTTATTTCTTTCAAATACCCCACATCACCTGAGATAGTTCTAGAAATATTATCTGACATATGGTAGTGTCTCAATACATTATGTTTTAATCAGATGAGGTACTTGAATTGTATTTGTTTATTAGTTGTTTGTTTGGTTAGTTAGTTTAGGGCAACTCTGGAAGAATTAACCAAACCCACACAAACAGTGCATACTTTTTGACTACTAATTTCTCTTGTAGGTATTTGTCCTAAAGAATAAGTTAAGGAGAAGCTCAAAGGTTTAACTTCATGGATGTTCATGGAAATGTTATATGTAATAACAGTTACAAAAAATCATAAACACTTTACAATAATAAAGGATGTGATAGTATGCATATTCGAGGAAGTAATGTACTATGCTATACAGCTTTTTAAAATGATGTAGATTATTAAACTGACATAATAACAATATATGACTTAAGTTTTGAAGCAGATAATAAATATTTTGACTACTATTTTTGTAAAAATTACTGTATATGTTAATACACACATATACATAAATACATACCAATATGGATAGGTGCATATGGTGTTAATATTGGTTATCCTATGGTGGTGGGTAAATTATAGATTTTTGTTTGTTTATGTGCATTTTCTGACAATATATACACTGCAAAATAATTAGAAGATAACTATCACAATTAACACCCTTCTTTTATTTATAGATATTAACTGCTTTGTTTGTATACAAGGTGATCAAGTTAGTTGTTTCAATTAAATGACTTTATTTTACTTACTGAATGACTTAATGAACTAACCACAGAAAAGGTTTGGCAATTGCAGTATACCCTGCCCTAAATATTGCCTCCTGATAAGTAAACTATTATTTTTACAACACAATTTGTTTGGAAAACTGTCAAAATATAAATATAATGTCAAATTTGAAAATGAAAATGATAATTTCAGCCAGAAGTAGCTATTTCTCATCTACAAAAAAGACTACAAAGGGTAGCATTACTCTGCCTTTTAATTATCAAGTGAAGTTGATTGGGATTTCATAGAGGGGAATAGTTTATGTAGAAGAGTGGCTTGAATTCAACTTATAGGACATATGTACAGTTTAAGATCCTAAATAGAGCCTGAAGACAGAATTAAATATGTCATACGTGTATACATACAAACATACATGCATGCAGAAATGAATGTTGTGTCTATCTAGAAGGTTAGATGGTATGTTCTAAAACTGAGCTAAATCACACCTTTAATTATTTCACAAAAGCACTTCAGGAAGTAAAGTAAACTAGTAATTGAAACAACTGATTTTATTACTCTATATAAACCTCTCTATAAATGGTCTTAATTATAATGAATATTTTCAAAGTCTTAGTAATCTTTTAAATTATTTAAAAAATACCAGTAAGTAGAATGGAATTCATAGGCAAGAGGACACTAGATATGATGAGAAGTAGGAAATTTTACTTCCTGGAGGAGGAAAACAAAGGCAGTACCTCCAACACCTCACCTTGTAAGGTGCAGACAGATGGGGAGGTACCCTTCTAACCTCTAATTCCTTAGGTTTTAGTTAGGGAGTGCTATGCTTTATCACTCTAAGCCCAGAAGGAGGGACAAATATAATGACGATAATATTCTCTGCCAAACCAGGCAGAATGAAAGTTGTGTAAAATATTATTTGAGCTAAATATTGCTTAAAGCTGGGAAAATGGACAATATAATATAGTGGATAAGAGTATAGGCTTTTGAATCCAGCGTGCTTGGTTTTGAATACTGGGTTTACTGTACTAACAGTACGCATTCACTCAGCAATACCTTTTTTAAACATTAACCTTATGCCAGGTGAAGTGCTAGGCTTTGGCAGTAGCTTAGGGTAAAAAACACGCATTATGGGCTTCCCTGGTGGCGCAGTGGTTGAGAGTCCACCTGCCGATGCAGGGGACACGGGTTCGTGCCCCGGTCCGGGAAGATCCCACATGCTGCGGAGTGGCTGGGCCCGTGAGCCATGGCCGCTGAGCCTGCGCGTCCGGAGCCTGTGCTCCGCAACGGGAGAGGCCACAACAGTGAGAGGCCTGCGTACCGCAAAAAAAAAGAAAAAAAAAAAGAAAACAATAACAACAACAAAAAAAATCACACATTATATTTGCTCTTTTATAGTTTAATGATAGAGAGAAACATTAATTAAATAATCTTACAAATAACATAATTGCATACACTAGTAAATCAGTCTAAGGAAAATTCAGGAAGCTATGCAAGTATATTTTAGATATAGTCAATCTGAAAAATTGGTATAAAACAACCAGAGAAAGAATGTAGTTCTAAGGTAAATGAGAGCATGATGCCATTTATAGAAGGGCAATTGACTAGATCATAGGAAGCATTGAAAGTGTAAGAGTGGGAAAATTAGTTTAGAGGTATAGGTGGAGCCAGACCTCCCAGAGCTTTATTCTAAGACAAAGGAAAGCCGTTGGAGATTTTCAAGCAGGAAAGTTGCAAGATCAAATTTCTGTTTCTAAAGATCACTCTGACCACCTTAAGGAAAAAGAATGGATTAAAAGATGTTCCAGTATTGAGGGGAATTTAATGAATGGGTATTTGAAACATTCCAGATAAGGAGACAACAGTCTCTTGGACTAGGGCTTGGTGGTGGTAAAGTTACAGTAGAATAAAGATAATGACTGCTACGTTTCTGGCTTTTGCAACTGATTGCAAGATGGTGCTGAGTTAGGGAATACATAAATAGGACCTGAATTAATTGCATTTTAATTTGACTAAGTTTAGTTTAAGATGCTTTTGAGATATCCAAATGGAAACATCAAATAAGCTCAAATAATGGAAATAATGTCAAATAATGGAAATAGATTCAGTGTAGACAACCCTTTGCTAGGGAAGGAAAAAAAATGAAACGAGAACTGGAGTGGGAGGTGGAGTCAAAGTAACTTTTTAAATAGGATTGACTTTTAAATATGTCTCTGTGCTGATGAAAATGATGCACTAAAGAGAAGAAAATCCAACAGAAAAGAGAGGGGATAATCAAGAGAAGGCTATGGCAGCATTGGCTAACTTATTGAATGTCTCTGCCTTGGTTTTCACAGCTATAAAATGGGGGAAAATAATACCTACCTTATAAGATTATTCTAGCAAGTAATATTATGTTGGTTGAATGCTCAGTAAAAATTTTCAGCACACAGAATACATTTAATAAATTGGTGCTTAAAATGAACTCAGCATCTAACACAGTGTTTTGTATATATTAGGTGCTCAACAAATATTTGTTAAATGTTGAATGAATATGATGCTGTTACATGATTTTGGACTAGATGGGAATATAAATGAGTCTGATGCATATTACTGTATCCTGGGTTACAGATGCACCTTGAATATTCACTGATGATGATGATATTCAATATTTGCCATCTGATAATGATGTTTGGGACATTTGTGTTCACAGGGTACTATTTTTCTGCCTGGAAATAAAGTCCTTGAACATCCCTGCAATGAAGAGAGCCCAGGGAAATTCCTTTTTGAAGTAGTTCCAGGTAAGATATTTTTCTGGTTTGATTCAACTATTGCCATTCCATGTTGGTAAAGGTGAAGACAGGTCAGACAGCCTCTATTTTTCTTGAGTCATGGCTAAGAACATTAATTTGATGAGGCAAGGGTCAACATTGGTTAGTATTTACACAGATAATGATTCCAGGTTTGTACACTGGTACAAATGAACACATGTACACACATACATGTGTCCACATGACTATTGGATTTCCATTTGTCCATGAGACTCCAGAGCTGACCAGAAGTCATGACACAGCACTTGTTAGGGACTATTGGAGACAAAGGTAATTTTACAGTGCTCTTGTGGCATGAAATTTGACTAGGTGTTCCAGGTAGAATGCCTTGTCCAGCTGATTCACTGTCATATTTTCTTACAAAACTGCATCTTTTTTTTTTTGCGGTACGCGGGCCCCTCACTGCCGTGGCCTCTCCCGTCACGGAGCACAGGCTCCGGACGCGCAGGCTCAGCGGCCATGGCTCACGGGCCCAGCCGCTCCGCGGCATGTGGGATCTTCCCGGACCGGGGCACGAACCCGTGTCCCCTGCATCAGCAGACGGACTCTCAACCACTGCACCACCAGGGAAGCCCCAAAACTGCATCTTTAAGGAGCCTTTGTTATAAAAACAAAACAAAACAAAAACCCTCCTTAAATAACTGACCAAGGATTGCAGTTCTGTACCTCATCTTCATTCACAACCAACCACTTCCACATGTTTGGCTGGTAGCATTGAGACTGTCTCTGCCAAGTCATCAGATCCTGCAGTTACATTTCTTCAACATCTGTTCATTTTTTTTAGTCATCTGCATCCACCCCTCTCAGAATACCTGATCTCCACTTAAGTCTTTGACTCACCCAGCAACACTCTTTTCAAGGCTGTGATCTACTTCTTTGATCAGTTCATTAGCCCTTCTTTAATACTTGGTGTAAGAAAAAGGGAGTTAGGAACCTGGTTTTCATAGCTTTGGCTCTGACTGACCCAGTTAATGTGATATTAACATTGACTTAATCACAGCCTAGGGTGAGTGTGAATTTATTTGGTTGACTAATATGTAATGCATATCAATAATGCCAGTACAAAGGCAGTCAATAAAACATTTTCCCCAGATTTATAAATGCTAAGAATCTAAAATGTGAAAGCATATTTTTTTCCCCTCAATGAAAACAGCTGTAGCTCTGGGTTCATCTGGCTCACAATGGAATCCATGACTAAATGTTAATTAATGCAGCTGAAGTGCAGAAAGCTTAGTCGGATGCATCGTGTTGTTTCCCCCCAGGGAGAACATATTGTAGGAAACCTGAATCCTGTTTGCTCTATTAAAATCTTTTTATACTTACTTCTTGGTGGAATACCCTATATGGAACCAAATTCCAGATGTTTCAAAGTCTTTGAAGTATCAGTAGAGGAAATTTCTTTCACTGTTTATTCTCAGACATTAGGCCTGTGGGCTTTGAAATGAGCATGGTATTAAACTGACAGCTTTGATTCTGTATCTTCAATAACACTAAAGGTCCACTTTCCCATGCAAGTCTACTAAATGTGTAGAGATTTCACTTTTTGGGGAAGATGTTCTGATATACTGTAGGTAGATATTGTCAAGACTGTTCTCAGAAGAGCTGTGTCTTCAAGCCCATGAAATCACAAAGCTTCCCCTCCAAGGTTGCAGTTCTTGGGTATGTGTTTCGAGTGCAATGCATATGATATAATGGCTTTTAATGAGCAAAGCTTAAGGGGTTTACGACTGTATGCTGTAGAATCTGAAGATTGTCATTCCAAAAAAAAATTTCTTTTTTTTCAAGGAAGTTCAGGTTGGCTGCAATAATTATGGAAATAAACATATCAATACTATGCCCACAGCTCATTTGAAAAGATGCTTTCGGAATCATTAATACAATATGTAGTAGCTTCTAAATTAGGTTTTATAATTCTGAATCATCTTATGGAGTGACAAGAGAACTGTGCCAAATGCTTCTTTAAAGAGAGAATTGGAAAAACACAATGGCTGCATTGAGAATCCAGTGTTTGAGCCATGAATCTTGGTCATCGGGGTTTTTGGTGTGTCCCTAACATTAGGATGGAATTTCCAGGCAAATGTTTCTGTATTTGTATGAGGATGTGAGGATTGGTATCACATGATTTTAACGAATTTTCGCAAAATCAAGATTACTTAGGGCTTTTTGCACCAGAAACTCTGGTTGGAAAGGCTGGGGCAAGGCATCTGCATGTGGCACCCTGTGAGCAAGTGAAGCTAAACTAAGAACAAAGGAAAATAGGACTTTTCATTCCTGGCCCTGCTTCACCTGTATACATGGGTGAACCCATGTTGTGCAGCAGAACTAGAAAGAAACACTTATCCTTCCAGAAACACCAGCCATGTGGCTGACAGTGTCTTGGTGCTCTGGCCTGGTGTCAGGCCTTAGCCTCTGAAGTGGGAGAGCCAATTTCAGGACATTGGACCACCAGAGACATCCCGGCCCCATGTAATATCAATCAGCGAGACCTCTCACAGAGATCACCATCTCAACGCTAAGACCCAGCTCCACCCAATGGCCAGCAAGCTCCAGTGCTGGATGCCCCATGCCAAACGACTAGCAAGACAGGAACACAACCCCACCCATTAGCAGAGAGTCTGCCTAAAATCATAATAAGTTCACAGACACCCCAACACACACCACACGAGGCAGCCCTGCCCACCATAAAAACAAGATCCAGCCCCACCCACCAGAACACAGGCACCAGTCCTCTCCACCAGGAAGCCTACACAAGCCACTGAAACAACCTCACCCACTGGGGGCAGACACCAAACAATGGGGACTACAAACCTGCAGCCTGCGAAAAGGAGACCCCAAACACAGTAAGTTAAACAAAATGAGAAGACAGAGAAATATGCAGCAGATGAAGGAGCGAGGTAAAAACCCACCAGACCAAACACATGAAGAGGAAATAGGCAGTCTACCTGAAAAATAATTCAGAGTAATGATAGTAAAGATGATCCAAAGTCTTGGAAACAGAATGGAGAAAATACAAGAAATATTTAACAAGGACCTAGAAGAACTAAAGAGCAAACAAAAAATGATGAACAACACAATAAATGAAATTAAAAATTCTCTGGAAGGAATCAATAGGAGAATAATTGAGGCAGAAAAACGGATAAGTGACCTGGAAGATAAAATAGTGGAAATAACTACTGCAGAGCAGAATAAAGAAAAACAAATGAAAAGAATTGAGGACAGTCTCAGAGACTTCTGGAATAACATTAAATGCACCAACATTCAAATTATAGGGGTCCCAGAAGAAGAAGAGAAAAAGAAAGGGTCTGAGAAAATATTTGAAGAGATTATAGTTCAAAACTTCCCTAATGTGGGAAAGGAAATAGTCAACAAAGTCCAGGACGTGCAGAGAGTCCCATACAGAATAAATCCAAGGAGAAGCAAACTAGCAAACTATTAAATAAACTATGAAAAATTAAATACAAGAAAAAATATTAAAAGCAGCAAGGGAAAAGCAACAAATAACATACAAGGGAATCCCCATAAGGTTAACAGCTGATTGTTCAGCAGAAACTCTGCAAGACAGAAGGGAGTGGCAGGACATATTTAAGTGATGAAAGGCAAAAACCTACAACCAAGATTACTCTGCCCAGCAAGGATCTCATTCAGATTCAATGGAGTAATTGAAAACCTTACAGACAAGCAAAAGCTAAGAGAATTCAGCACCACCAAACCAGCTTTACAACAAATGCTAAAGGAACTTCTCTAGGCAGGAAACACAAGAGAAGGAGAAGACCTACAAAAACAAACCCAAAACAATTGGAAAGTGGGAATAGGAACATACATATTGATAATTAACTTAAATGTAAATGGATTAAATGCTCCAACCAAAAGACATAGACTGGCTGAGCGAATACAAAAACAAGACCCGTATATATGCTGTCAACAAGGACCAGCTTCAGACCTGGGGACACATACAGACTGAAAGTTAGGGGACCGAAAAACAGATTCCATGCAAATGGAAATCAAAAGAAAGCTAGTGGAGCAATTCTCATATCAGACAAAATAGACTTTAAAATAAAGACTATTACAAGACACAGAGAAGGACACTACATAATGATCAAGGGATAGATCCAAGAAGAAGATATAACAATTGTAAATATTTATGCACTCAACATAGGAGCACCTCAATACATAAGGCAAACACTAACAGCCATAAGAGGGGAAATCGACAATAACACATACATAGTAGGGGACTTTAACACCCCACTTTCACCAATGGACAGATCATCCAAGATGAAAATAAATAAGGAAACACAAGCTTTAAATGACACATTAGACAAGATGGACTTAATTGATATTTATAGGACATTCCATTCAAAAACAGCAGAATATACTTTCTTCTCAAGTCCTCATGGAACATTCTCCAGGATAGATCATATCTTGGGCCACAAATCAAGCCTTGGTAAATTTAAGAAAATTGAAATTGTATCAAGTATCTTTTCCGACCACAACGCGATGAGACTAGATATCAATTACAGGAAAAAAACTGTAAAAAATACAAACACATGGAGGCTAAACAATACACTACTATATAACCAAGAGACCACTGAAGAAATCAAAGAGGAAATCAAAAAACGCCTAGAAAAAACTGACAATGAAAACACGACGACCGAAAACCTATGGGATGCAGCAAAAGCAGTTCTAAGAGGGGAGTTTATAGCAATACAATCCCACCTTAAGAAACAAGAAACATCTCAAATAAACAACTTAACCTTACACCTAAAGCAATTAGAGAAAGAAGAACAAAAAAATCCAAAGTTAGCAAAAGGAAAGGAATCATAAAGATCAGATCGGAAATAAATGAAAAAGAAATGAAGGAAACAATAACAAAGATCAGTAAAACTAAAAGCTGGTTCTTTGAGAAGATAAAGAAAATTGATTAACCATTAGCCAGACTCATCAAGAAAAAATGGGAGAAGACTCTAATCAACAGAATTAGAAATGAAAGTGGAGAAGTAACAACTGACACTGCAGAAATACAAAAGATCATGAGAGATTACTACAAGCAACTCTATGCCAATAAAATGGAAAACGTGGAAGAATGGACAAATTCTTAGAAAAGTACAACCTTCCAAGACAGAACCAGGAAGAAAGAGAAAATATAAACAACCAATCATAAGCACTGAAATTGAAACTGTGATTAAAAATCTTCCAACAAACAAAAGCCCAGGACAAGATGGCTTCACAGGCGAATTCTATCAAACATTTAGGGAAGAGCTAACACCTATCATTCTCAAACTCATCCAAAGTATAGCAGAGGGAGGAACACTCCAAAACTCATTCTACAAGGCCACCATCACCCTGATACTAAAACCAGAAAAGATGTCACAAAAAAAGAAAACTACAGGGCAATATCTTTGATGAATATAGATGCCAAAATCCTCAACAACATACTAGCAAACAGAATCCAACAGCACATTAAAAGGATCATACACCATGATCAAGTGGGGTTTATTCCAGGAATGCAAGGATTCTTCAATATATGCAAATAAATCAATGTGATACACCATATTAACAAATTGAAGGAGAAAAACCATATGATCATCTCAATAGATGCAGAAAAAGCTTTTAACAAAATTCAACACCCATTTATGATAAAAAACCTTCCAGAAAGTAGGAATAGAGGGAACCTACCTCAACATAATAAAGGACATATATGACAAACCCACAGCCAACATCATTCTCAGTGGTGAAAAGCTGAAACTATTTCCTCTAAGATCAGAAAAAAGACAAGGTTACGCACTCTCACAGCTATTATTCAACATAGTTTTTGAAGTTTTAGCCACAGCAATCATAGAAGAAAAAGAAATAAAGGGTCCAAAAGGGAAAACAAGACATAAAACTTTCACAGTTTGCAGATGACATGATACTATACATAGAGAATCCTAAAGTTGCTACCAGAAAACTACTAGAGCTAATCAATTAATTTGGTAAAGTAGCAGGATACAAAATTAATGCACAGAAATCTCTTGCATTCCTATACACTAACAATGGAAAATCAGAAAGACAAATTAAGGAAACACTCCCTTTAACCATTGCAATGAAAAGAATAAAATATCTAGGAATAAACCTACTTAAGGAGACAAAAGACCTGTATGCAGAAAACTATAAGACACTGATGAAAGAAATTAAAGATGATACAAACAGATGGAGAGATATACCATGTTCTTGGATTGGAAGAATTAACATTGTGAAAATGACTATACTATCCAAAGCAATCTACAGATTCAATGCAATCCCTATCAAACTACCAATGGCATTATTCACAGAACTAGAACAAAAAATTTCACAATTTGTATGGAAACACAAAAGACCCCGATAGCCAAAGCAATCTTGAGAAAGAAAAGCAGAGCTTGGTGGGGAAGCAGGCTCCCTGACTTCAGACTGTACTACAAAGCTACAGTAATCAAGACAGTATGGTACTGTCACAAAAATAGAAATAGATCAACGCAACAGGATAGAAAGCCCAGAGATAAACCCATTCACATATGGTCACCTCATCTTTGATAAAGGAGGCAAGAATATACAATGGAGAAAAGACAGCCTCTTCAATAAGTGGTGCTGGGAAAACTGGACAGCTACATGTAAAAGAATGAAATTAGAACACTCCCTAACTCCATACACAAAAATAAACTCAAAATGGATTTAAGACCTAAATGTAAGACTAGACACTATAAAACTCTTAGAGGAAAACATTGGCAAAACACTCTATGACATCAATCACAGCAAGATCCTTTTTGACCCACCTCCTAGAGAAATGGAAATACAAACAAAAATAAACAAATTGGGCCCAATGAAACTTAAAATCTTTTGCATAGCAAAGGAAACCATAAACAAGACAAAAAGACAACCCTGAGAATGGGAGAAAATATTTGCAAACAAAGCAGCTGACAAACGATTAATCTAAAAATATACAAGTAGAACATGCAACTCAATATCAAAAAAAAAAAAAAAAACCAAATCCAAAAATGGGCAGAAGACCTAAATAGACATTTCTCCAAAGAAGATATACAGATTACCAACAAACACATGAAAGGATGCTCAGCATCACTAATCATTAGAGAAATGCAAATCAAAACTACAATGAGGTATCACCTCACACCAGTCAGAATGGCCATCATCAAAAAATCTACAAACAATAAATGCTGGAGAGGGTGTGGAGAAAAGGGAACCCTCCTGCACTGTTGGTGGGAATGTAAATTGATACAGCCACTATGGAAAACAGTATGGAGGTTCCTTAAAAAACTAAAAATAGAACTATCATATGACCCAGCAATCCCACTACTGAGCTCATACTCTGAGAAAACCATAATTCAAAAAGAGTCATGTCCCACAATGTTCATTGCAGCACTATTTGCAATAGCCAGGACATGGAAGCAGCCCTCGTGTCCATCAACAGATGAATGGATAAAGGAGATGTGGCATATATATACAATGAAATATTACTCAGCAAGAAAAAGAAACGAATTTGAGGTGTTCGTAGTGAGGTGGATGGACCTAGAGTCTGTCATACAGAGTGAAGTAAGTCAGAAAGAGAAAAACAAATACCGTATGCTAACACATATATATGGAATCTTAAAAAAAAAAATGGTTCTGACGAACGTAGGGGCAGGACAGGAATAAAGACACAGATGTAGAGAATGCACTTGAGGACATCAGGAAGTGGAAGGGGAAGCTGGGATGAAGTGAGAGAGTAGTGCTGACCTATATACACTACCAGATGTAAAATAGATAGCTAGTGGGAAGCAGTTCCATCTCACAGGGGGATCAGCTCAGTGCTTTGTGACCACCTAGAAGGGGTGAGATAGGCAGGGTGGGAGGGAGATGCAAAAGGAAGGGGGTATGTGGATATATGTATACATATAGCTGATTCACTTTGTTATATAGGAGAAACACAACATCGTAAAGCAGCTATACTTCTATAAAGATGTTAAAAAAAAAGATTACTTAGGGATAGCATGACACTTGATTTATCTTTGCAAATGAGAATGACAAGATAATATTTTCTAATTATTCCAATTGTGTGATAGTTTGACATAGAGAATCTGGAAAATCCGAGAGTGTTTTCACTTGTCAGAAAATGCAGGAAACTGGAAGGATTGGAGAAATGTGGTCAATGCCTTGTATAGAACCTTCTGCAGGACTGCCTGTCTGCAGATCCTTGTAACACATACTTATTCTACACTGACTTTCTCTGTGGAATTTTGTCGATCACGACTTCTAAAATCCCATCCTGAAAATGATACTTACATATCCAACACGATTCTGTCTTTATGGACAAATACCTCAAGCCCAACTACCCAAGGTATAATCAATGAAAAACGATGAATAGGATTAAATTATTTAATCATATGTGCCTATAATGATTTCTAGCAAAAATGGCAAATACCTCCAGAAAGCTCTTTGCCAAATATCCTAGCAGTATATACATACACACACATTTGTGTATGAGTGTGTAGACTTGTGTGTGTGTATATATATATATATAACAAAATATATAATGTATATTTATATACACATTATATGTATATATCTTTAGCACCTGTATATCTTCATTATTTTTCCATGTATGCTACTTTGTTTTGTTCCATTTTTGATTTTGCTTTAGTCTGAAATGTCCTATGAAATTAAGTAATAATCATGTGTAAATTTGAAAGAAAACTCAAGATTTTCCAATAGAATTGAGGGTTTCAGGTCTTTGTATTACAGTACTTAATTACATTTGTTTTTGTATAACATTTCTCTGCAGATTTTAGGTTTTTGTAAAAATCTATCTGAAACAAATTACCATAATTTAGGGTTAATTTCTTATAGAGTACTATCCCATGAAAGGAATTGTCTCTCTGAATAATGTCATGATTTGTAACATTTTACTCCAATTTTTTCCTATTTATCTGCTTGTTATTCAAAAAGGAGATGTGATCCAAATTGGCAAATTTGCAGAATTTGCTACAGACATGCCAAATTTTAGACTGGAGTGAGCTTTTATGGCCAAGTACTAAGCTTTGGGGAATTGTGGTTGAGGGAGAAATGTTGGCAGACCTTTAATGCATAGTCCTCGAAGAGGGAAAATGCAGTCAGTTTCTTTCCTTCTCAAAATGTTTTCTGTGCATGTTTCCCTTGTGATGTTAAAATAAAATACAGTAATTAATGGAATGCTGATGTCTTAGCTTTCTTAGAAGAATAGCCTGCCAGAGGGAGAAGAAGTAGTGATTCAGAGACAGAGACAGGTAAAAAGAGATGAGGAAGTATGTACTTCATATAGTTAGGAACCACATCTATCTTCTCATTACTATATCCGTAACACCTAGTGCAATATAATGCAAGGTGCCGAGTACTTACTGAAGTGTATATATTTACCAGGTTGGTGGAGGAAAGTCAACCATATGAAATGGGTTTATTGTTGGCAGTAACTACTCCCGACTTGGTTATGTTGAAGGCTTATTCCCTCCTGTGTAGGATCTTTCCGCCTCATGGTACAGCAAAGACCTTTCTGCTGCTCTAGTGGTTCAAGTGGAGGGAAACTCCTCACATCCTCTTTCTTACTCGTCTGCCTTTCTCTCTGGTAATGATACCAAGAAAAATGGAAGGAGGTAGAGATCTTCCTGCAGAGAAGCTACCGGTGCGGTATAGCACCTTAACACTGACTGGTTATTACACACCTCTTCAAATGCTGACTCTCTCATGAGGTGCCTTTGCAGATTTTATGATGTCCCTAGAATTGGAAATGCATGTCATGTGATAGGAGTCTCTACCTTGGGCATGGTCCTGGTAGATGGGCTACCAACAAAATGGCTCAAAGGCCAGCTGCTTGCTTTGTGCTTATTCATCTACCTGGAAACTCATGGACCCTGGTCTGCCAAGTAGGGGATATACAGGCTATTTCACTGTCACTGCCCCCCTCAACCCTGCCGTCTTGCCCCCTTCTCCATGAAGCATGAGCTTCACACCCAGCAGTTCAGTGGTTTCACACATCATGTGAGTCTGCAACTTGGAGAAGTGCTAGGTGACAGTTCTAGCTTCAAGATTGATGAGCAGCTCTCTTGTGCTCCCCTGACTTGTTCTGATGGTTCAGAGAATTTTCTTCTTTCTCCTCAAAAAATAGTGTTCATCTTGAAAACTGTTATAACCAAGTGGCACTTCCCCTTTTCTAGTCTTCCTCTTGTAATAGTCAGGGGCAGAGGGATGGCATTTGGGTTCCTTCTCTGAAATGTGTTTTCTCCATAAGCCCTATAGGGAAGTGGCCAGGCACAACCTTCATTTTTTTTTTTTTAAACTTAGAGTGTGAGTAACTTCTCTCTTCAGATTCAGATCTTAACAATTTCAGGATAATGGAAAAATGACTTTTTATCTATATCTATCTATAATCTTAGATTGGAATCCAGGGAAACACACTCTGATGGAGAGTTATGTTAGAACATTTACTGGGGAGTGCTGTCTGGAGATACTTCATCTCTAAGGAATTGAGGAAAGCAGGATCAGGCAGAAGGAGAAGCTTGCCCAAAACACCATTGCAGTTAATGTCTCAGCTGATGCTATGGGGAGCTCTGGAGCTTGGATGCTTCCTAGAGTTGCTCTAACCTGAGGGACCAAGCCTTTGTTTCCTGGCATCAGCTAGTCTAGTCATTGACTGGGGGGAGATGAGACAAGTAAACTCATGTGAAGCAGTTCCAGGTTGCAATGGAGAACAGTTTCCATGAGGGCCTCTATGAGCCATCAGCCAATATACCGGCCTCTGGGATCTAGACAGAGCATCACAGTATCCATTAGAGTATTTATAGCTTTATCTGTATCTAGCTTTCTGTATCCCAGACAATGTTTCAGACTTTTTTAATGTATCACTTAATTTAATCCTTACCACATTATTATTTAGTCCTCACCTCTATTACTATATCCATTTCCAGATAAAGAAACTGAGGCACAGAAAAGTAGTTTGATCAAGGTCAAACACTAGCTAGTAAATGCATGTGTAAATATAAATATATATATTACTTATCACTGACTTTATTTATATATGTATGTATTCTGGCTTAAAATATGAGATATTGGAGAATGGAGCCTAGTTTTTGAAATATGAACTTGTGAACAGTTTTTATTAGTAGTAATTGAAGTGGATAGACTTGTATCTCTTCTTAGATCTTCCATTAAGGATGACAATTTGGGCACTTGAAGTGAGAATAGGCATTTTCATTTACATCCAGTTATTTATATGTGTAAGCCTATGATAAAGATATGCACTGGCTAAAGATGTTCACTTAAGAGTTATAAGGCCACAACTATACTGTCATAAAAAAGTGGGGGGAAAACCACACTTGTCTTCAGTGGACTTTCTTATATGTGAATAGCTATGTGAAAGGAAGAATCTGCACCTGTAATTTTTTCTTACAGAAAACTATTACACGCTGGAGTTCAGTTCTCTTCATGGCAGAACTCACACTGCTGAAATTGGCCTCACTTCTTCACTAACTTCCTCCGCACACTAGCCAAGTTATCACCACTGTCTAGCCACCAACAAGCACACCTAATACTGTTCCTTTATTGGGAATCAGTCCAGTGACCTGCACAGGTATTATTCAAGCAGAGACCCATTATGAGTTTTAAGGGCAATTACCAATGTCTAGGACTCCCAAAGCCCCATCTCAGCCCAGTGTCCCAAATCAATAATAACTAGAAAGTAGAGGTTTTCTTTTTCTCTTCCTTCCCCCAGAAAAAAAATAGAAGAGATGAACACAGGGGAAAAAAGGGGATGAGAGATGAAGAGGCAGCTATGGTAACAAAGAAAAAAACAGAAAATTTGAAAGGTAATTTAAAGTGATTTTCATCAGCCTGGAAATGAAAGTAAACCCTTCAACAAAGGAGAAGGTGTCATTTATCCCAACTTTAGCCAGGAATATACTAATTATTAATAATATCCTTAGACAATTACATATTACTTACATAAATTTTAATAAAAAATGTTTCCATTCTAACTATTTTCCAGAATGATTTTCAGAGGTAATTGAAAAATTAGAAAACATGGGTGCTGAGAGAATCCAATAAATGCATTATGGATCTTTTTGCTAAAAAAAAAAAATGCATTTACCTACCAACATTGCAGACACTTATGGGGGCTTCAGAGATTCCCTGAAACCCAGTTGTGGACTCCAGCTTTAGAACTGTAATTTAAATTTAGGGACAAGAGACATTATTAGTCTCTATATTTCTATCTCCATCTCTATATTTAACTATTCATCTCTGTGTTCCTGTACATCATCTATTTCATCTATATACATATGTGCATAAACATGACAATCTTTTTTATTATTTGTAACTATGTGGTACTAGTAATCACTTTTTGACTTTTACTGCCCTGATTCAGTTGTGTTTTTTTCCCCTGCTGGTTCTATGATTATGTAACTCTACAGACCCATTTTATGCATTTACAAAAAAACTTTCTGGAGAACATTTCATGGCTCTGGAGGCTATACAATTTTTAATTTACCAAAACTTGAACCTACTCAGATGGTGAGGCCATCTGAGAGATATTCATGGTGTCTCTGAGAAGGAAAAGCATGTAGCCAATTTTTGAGTTTTTGAGATAATTATGTGACATCAGCAATGAAAGTTTATCATCCAAGTCTGTATTTGCAACTCCTTCTAGGGTGATCAAATAATGTTATTGGATAAATTAATTTGCTGTCATTTAAATTTGGTATCTACTTTATAGGAAAATTTGGGGATATTTTAATAGTGTTTTAGCATAGAAGTTGGTCATTTTCTTGATCACTGGTTAAATATGTTGCTAGGGCATTTAATTTTACAACACACTCTTTATCTTAATTTTTCCCTTTTGTGTTAGTACTGTAAGTTGAAAGCCATGTATTTATATTTGTTACCCAAAGGCAACTAGGACAATCTCTTTTTTTGTCTGTAGGCAGCCGTGAAGCTTGTATTTTTTTTCTTTGCTTAGTTAATGTGTGCAAACCATTTAGAGAATGTGAGTAGGAATTGTTATGGTATGAAAACATAATTCCATATACACAAGTAGTTCTGAACATGACTTAAATAAATGCATTGAAAATCAGCATGCTTTAGCTACTCGTATTCTTCTATATAAAAAAAGTATTTGAGATGTTTGCTTCCAAATTCCCTTCCTACTTAAAATGCCTTAAACTATACATTTAAAAGAGGCTATTAAAATGTCACAAAGGGCATTTAAAAATGTTTGTAATCTCTTGAAATTCCAACTACTGCCATGTCAACCAAAAGACATTTGGAGCATTTATAAACCGATCATAAGATCCCACTTTTGAGAAGTGTCCATATGAGAAGGGCTCTCTTACAGTATTTGTAGACATGTTGACCTACTCATATTCATTTCTATCATTCATTCTATATCCTAGATCAGGGGTCAGAAAACATTTTCCAGAGAGAACAAGAGAGCAAATACTGTAGGCTTTGCTGGCCATAAAGTATCTGCTACAACTGCTGAACTCTGCTGTTGTAGTATAAAACAAGTGGGTATGGCTGTGTTCCAATAAAACTTTATTAATGAATACCGAAATCTGGGTTTTATATAATTTTCAAATATCAAGAAATATTATTTTTCTTTTGATTTTTTTCCAATCACTTAAAAATGTAAAAAATAGACAGTAAGCCAGATTTGGCCCATGTGCCATAGCTAGCCAACGCTTGTGCTAGATTAAAAAAAGCAAACCTATGAAAAGGAGTCTGAAGATACTATTATAAATCACTAATCCCCACTGGTGCCACCAGAGACAAAATTAGAATTCTGAGACAGAGTGTCTCCCCAGGCCATGCCATTACCCACTGCCTCAACATCATGATTCAGGACCTGTTTGCCAACATTTTTATTTAGAAGCTCCATCTCTGAATAATATCTCTTTTTTTCCCCCAATCATGATGAATCTAAAACGTTTTAGTGACCAAACCGAAACCCTCACTTTAAACTTTGTCTTAGCTCATTTAGAACTCTAGAATCTGACCAGAGCTGAAATCTGCGATGTGACTTTTTTTTTTTTTTTTTGCGGTACGAGGGCCTCTCACTGTTGTGGCCTCTCCCGCTGCGGAGCACAGGCTCCGGACACGCAGGCTCAGCAGCCATGGCTCACGGGCTCAGCCGCTCCGCGGCATGTGGGATCTTCCAGGACTGGGGCACGAACCCGTGTCCCCTGCATCGGCAGGCGGACTCTCAACCACTGCGCCACCAGGGAAGCCCTGATGTGACTTTTAAAGCAATGAATACCATTAATAGGAGATTGGGTGTGCCTAGCATGAGAAACATTTCCCATACTTTGTTCAGTCCACACAAGTTCAGGGAGATATTCATAAGTATTCTGAGATGGAAGCATCCCTTGCAAGATCAAGTAAGCTTGAAGTTTCTTCTAAACTCTCCTTTTTACAATGTACATTAGCGTCTTAAAGCTCTAAGTATCTCACACCAAATGACAATACTTTGCTCGTAAAACTAACAAACTTATTTACTCAGAGGAGTGGTTTATTCCCCCCACCACTCATTTATGAACATGTCTCTACTCCTAACCCACTAGTTTTCCTTTAACATCAGTGTGAGAAACACTTCCATAATTTTTAGAGCTAACGTTCACTGAACTGTGTGAGGCCTGTACTAATGAATGTCAGATTTTAAATACAACAGTTCATTTAATATGAATACACTTGTGATAGATGCCATTCTCCTCACTCGTCAACAGTGATAAAATTCACATTCCTAATAAATGCTAAAACCAGGCTTCACACTCATCTGAGCCCACAAAACCACCACATGCTACAGCTTCCTTATACCAATGAGGATATAGATAGGTTAATTTTCTAGATCCCACAGAAGCCAAATATCCAAGAGTTAAGGAAAATAAGGACAACAAATGAAGAAATGAGGTTATGGATTTAAAAGTTAGTGTACTCCATAGAGAACAGACTTGTGGCTCCCAAGGGGGAGGGGGAAGGGAGAGGGATGGACTGGGAGTTTGGGGGTTGGTAGATGCAAACTCTTACATTTAGAATGGATACACAACAAGGTCCTAATGTATATAGCACAGGGAACTATAGTCAATATCCTGTGATAAACCATAATGGAAAAGAATATAAAAAAGAATGTCTATATGTATATAACTGAGTCACTTTGCTGTACAACAGAGATGGGCACAACATTGTAAATCAACTATACTTCAAAAAAAATTAAAAATAAAAGTTAGCGTACTCTGCATTTCCTTCCTCTCTCCACAAGACTCGCTTTTCTTATGTCGTCTGTATTCTCTTCCTTCTCCATCAGATTTGATGCTCTTGAGAACAGAAATGATACCTTCCATCCCTAGTACTTAGCAGAGTGACTGTCATGTAGTATATGCTCAATGCACATTCGTTGAATTAATGAATAGACTAGACCTCAGTTTTATCATCCAGGGACCAGGGAATGATTGTATTGGATTAGCCAAAATGAAAAGAGCCTTGCATCTCTGAGCTATTTAATTTGATCATAGCTCTTTGCCTCAGTGCCTTAAGAGACTGGAGAAGTTCATTAACTTCACAGACTCTACGCTCTTTAAAAAGCAGTCCACATTGCCTCATCCTTCACTCCATTACCACTAACATCAATTGTGTCATTTAGTACTTTGATGATAGAAGCTGTTTACTAACAAGTTATCTGCTGGAATAAATGTGATCCCCTCCCCCTCATTGTTCTCTGTGGCTTGGTTTTAATTATGTACTCATGGGCTGTTTGCATTCACCTTTTTTATCCAGTAGTTGAAAAGGGCTTTGCAATCCAATCAAGCTCAGAAAACAGACAGTACAGTGCTAAACAAATGTCAGTGGCTGTTACTAGGAAGAGTATTTCTCCAGGCAGTTCTTTTTCTGTGGCAGGGCTTCTTTGAGCTGTATCTTAGCCAGGGAAAGAGTGTGTCTGAATGAGGAAATGGCCAGTGAGGAGAACAACCATAGGTTAGAAGTGATATGGGAGTGAGAAAGAGAAAACATACTTCACAGGAAACACAATATATCAGAAGAAGGAGGATGAGTGAGCTGCAGAGCAGCTGCTGGTAATTAGGTTGTAGGAAACAAGCTTGCAGCAAGGATGAAACCAGCATGTTACCAAGTCCTGTGCTAACTCTTAGGGAACCAGCGTAGCCTTTTTCATTTTTCTTTTTTTTTCCTTTTCATTTTTAATATAAAACTGAGCTGAACTGGTCTTGAATGTTTCCAAAAGTGAAACCTCAAGGACCATCTGCAACCCAATCATGCATCCTTGGGCCTGTTGGACATCCTGACTTTAAAACGATTGTTATCTTTGTCTATTGATCTATGGGTTCATTTGCCCTGTGTCTGTTTTTCAAATGCTGCCTTTCTTGAGAACTGTCCATCTTCACAGCCCTGTGACATCAGGCCTAGAAAGGCCCAAATTGAAGTCCTGAGAGGTCCTGATTTGGCAGAAATGTATGGTCCTACCTGCTAAAATCCCTACACCCCAATTAAGAAAACTGGCGACTTGGGCTTCCCTGGTGGCACAGTGGTTAAGAATCCGCCTGCCAATGCAGGGGATACAGGTTCAAGCCCTGATCCGGGAAGATCCTACATGCCATGGAGCAACTAAGCCCGTGTGCCGCAGCTACTAAGCCTGCGCTCTAGAGCCTGTGAGCCACAACTACTGAGCCCGTGAGCCACAACTACTGAAGCCTGCGCACCTAGAGCCTATGCTCCGCAACAAGAGAAGCCACCGCAATGAGAAGCCCGCTCACCGCAATGAAGAGTAGCCCGCACACAAGAATGAAGACCCAATGCAGCCAAAAATAAATTAATTAATTAAATAAATTTATTAAAAAAAACCACAACTGGCGACTTGAGGTAAAGCCACCTAGGATTTATAAAACCCCAATTTATTCTGGGTGATTTGCTAAGTACTTTGTTAACTATAAAACTCTTTGTTTTAGGTATACAAGAACAGAAAAAGACCTAGGACCTAGGAGGAGAGATGGGGAGAAGGGGAGAAAACTAGGCACTGATGGTGAGGAAGGAAAGCCACGAAGCCTGCCCTGGAGACCAGTGTAGGAAGAGGAGAGAGGTATCAGACCTCTCTGTCAGACAGTACTAGAATCAAACCCCAGCTCTGCCACTGGAGCTAGTTGCTTAGTCTCGCTAAACCACAGTGTTCTCTTAGTGAATGTGAAGTAAGACTGCCTCTGTTGTAAGGTTGTGGTGAGGATGGAAGGAGATAAGGGTATGGGGAGCAGTCAACACTCTGCCTGGCCCAGAGAATGGCTTACTGAAAAGTAGCAACATTTGGAACTATTGTCCATATAGTACCATGTATAAATAAGAACTGGCCTGGATATTGAACAGTCTTAGATGGCATTATAGATGCACTGGAAATTTAGGAAGACATAGGTCATTGTGGGCTGGAGTAATCAAGGAAGACTTCCCGGAGGCAGTGAATCTGCCACTGGAATGTAAAGAAACTACAGGATTTTGATTAGATGACTATAGTGTTAAGAATTTTTTTTTTAAATATTGATGAAGCATGGAGAAAGTTCTGAAGCCAGAAAGGGGTACTAATGGAGTAAGAAGAGGGGATGTACCAAGAACTTGTAGTGTGATTTATGTGTGTCCTGCTGTTCTACACAGTCCTGGAGAGGCGGCCATTTGGCTCTTCCTTCTATAGGACCAACTCGGAAGAGCCCTGATTCTTAGGGAACTTGGTAGCATTCAGACACCAGGCTGCCCTCACATAGGCAATCAGCTAATTCTGTGAAAATACAACGAGATAAATGCTAATCAAATGCTTATATTTCAAATATTAGAGTAGAAAAACAAAATTCAAACTTAGTACATTCAAATTGCATCAACCAGCTCTGGGTCTAATAGGCCTCCCCAACTTTAGAGGACTGTCACTAGATTGTCATCATGCAGTGACATTGGTTTAAGGATCTGCTGGTCCCACATGGAACGTTTTCCTATGAACTTTTAACTTGACCAGCAGTATTTCTAAACTAAATTTTGTGTGCCTGTGACAAGAAATAGGTACGAGTAGAAAGAGTGCTTATTAGTCTGCTAGAGCTGCCATTACAAAGTACCACAGACTGGGAGGCTTAAACAACAAAAATTCATTTTCTCACAGTCTGGAGGCTAGAAGTACAAGATCAAGGTGTTAGCGAGATTAGTTTCTTCTGACAGCTCTTTGCTGTGTAGATTGCTGCCTTCTCCCTGTGTCTTCACATGGTCTTCCTTCCACGTGTGTCTGTGTCCTAATTTTTCTCTCTATAAGGACACAAGTAATATTGGAATAGGACCTACGCTGATGACCTCATTTTAACTTAAATACTCTTTTAAACCCTATTTCCAAATAGGGTCAGCTTCTGAGGTGCAAAGGGTTACTTTGTCAACATATGTATTTTGGAAGAACACCACTCAGACCATAACAGAGTAAAAAAAATGAGACATCACTGTTCTTCCAGAGGCTTCTCTTTTTATGGGCAAACTCTTCCTCATGTTTACTACTTACTACTTGACCCCTATCCTACTCTTCAAGGAAGGTATGTACACCTTCCTTGCTGTATGTACACCTTCATTACTGTATGTACACCAAGCCACAATCCAGAATTCCGCTCAGTTCTTTCATAAACGTTGGAAAGCCTGAGTGATTAACCAACCAAAGGATTAACTAAAAAACATGTGAAATAGAAATGGAGGCTGCCCAGAGAAAGACCAAATATTTTATATCTAGCTACTCTTTCCTACAAATTGTCCTTGGATTTAAAATTCTCCTTAATTTTGTTCCTAGGTTTTTTTTTTTTTTTGATGCTCTTGTTCTTTGTTTTTATCACTTTGCCTAAAGGAAATAGATTAGACATCTAGGCTTGTGTCATAGTTAGTGTCTTTGGGCTTTTTTAAAAAAAAAATCCAGGCTAAATTTTATTTGGGAACAAACTCCTTTCCAAAAGTGCTACATTAATGCCTTAAATACTACTGTCATGTGTCTAGTCAGGGGGAGAAAGCCAAACGGAACCCTTGATAGATCTCATCCAGTTGCCCAGGCCTTCCGTAATGAATTACCAACTTGTCATTCTGTGTGTGGAGGAGCACAGTATCAAGACAGGCAATTAAGCCTTCTGGAAAACGATTAGTGCAGGGGCATGACATGATGTGGGGTTCATTTCTCCAGCACCAATCACACTGTCTTTCTCATGACTCACTATTTCTGATGTGTCACTTGCTTACAGGAATCACAGGGGAGATAATGACAGATCTGTGCTTGGGGGCTGTTTGGCTCTAATGTAGGGGCTGTGATTTGTCCTAATGTGTTCTTTGATTGAAAGATAACTCATTCCGATATGGATTTAACTGATGCAAATCAATTCTCATTTAAATAGTTGATTTATTTTGTTTTTTTATTTTTGTTCAGCCTTTCTTTCCCACAGATAACCTTACTGCCAACTTAATTTTATGGAAATTACCTCAATTGCCTGATACCAAATATACAAAACTGCTTACATCTGCCAGTTGGTCCTCTTTCCCTCTATTACAACAGAGCAGTGGTCCCTTTTCCTCCCTAAATCCAGTCTTGCATCTGGCATGGAATTCCATGCACTCCCACCTTTTCAGAAGCCAGCCATAATCTACTGATTGTGCTGTTTCCACCTGGCTATGTAGCTTTGTTTTCTATATTGGATTATCCCCATAGGCTCACAGGGGTAGCCTGGGAACTGGAATTTTTATGCAAAAAAAGTAAATTAATCTCATGTATACTAAAGTTTTAAAAATATGAGTGTACAACATGCTATTATTCCTCTGATTTTAAAAAAATGATCTCTTGGCCACTCTCCTCCCACTATCCATCACCTCCTGTGTTTTGTGTTTTACTTCTTTCTGCAATAAAACTGCTCTATGCTCTATACTACACTCTCTCCAGTTCCTTTCTTTGACTCAATCCGTTTGTCACCCACCACACTCCACCTGACTTTTTCTTATTATTGTCATCAATGGCCTCTAATTTTCCCAAATGCAACAATTACATTTCAGCTCTCATAATAATAATTGCCAATAAGACCAGTTGACACAGTCCATCACTGCCTCTTTCTCTTTTTTAAAAAATTTATTTACTTATTTATTTTTGGTTGCATTGGGTCTTCGTTGCTGCCTGTGGTCTTTCTCTAGCTGTGTCGAGCAGGGGCTACTCTTCATTGCAGTGCTTGGGCTTCTCATTGCAGTGGCTTCTCTTGTTGCAGAGCATGGGCTCTAGGCATGCAGGCTTCAGTAGTTGTGACTCGAGAGCTCTAGAGCACAGGCTCAGTAGTTGTGTCGCACTGGCTTAGTTGCTCCGCGGCATGTGGAATCTTCCTGGACCAGAGATCGAACCTGTGTCCCCTGCACTGGCAGGCGGATTCTTAACCACTGCACCACCAGGGAAGTCCCCACTGCCTCTTTCTTGACACACATTCTTCACTTGGCTTCAAGGACACCGCAGTTGCCTGGTTTTCTTCCTACTTCACTGCCCATGACTTCTCAGTCACCACTGCTTCTTCCTCCTTGTCTCCTTAACCTCCTCATGTTGGAGGGAACTTGGGCTCTGTGTCTGGTCATCTTTGTCCCAGAGATCTGTAGTATATTCTCCTAGCTCATGTACAGACTCTACTCTTCCTGTCACTCTGTTTTATCCCATACACTGTAGCCAGAATGATAGTTTTTAATAGAGTTTATTCTTTAGAGAAGTTTTAGATTTATTAAAAAAATTGTGCAGAAAGTACAGAGAGTTTCCTTATACAGAGTGATGTTTTTGATATTCAAATCCAATCAAGTCATCTCCTATTTTTTAAAAAAATTAACCTTATCACAGCCCACAGGCCCCCACATAGACTATCCAGTGTGTTTCATCTTCCTTCTTTGCTCTCTAACCACACTGGCTTTCCTTCAGTTTCTCAAATGTGTCACGCTTCACTGTAGCCACAGAACCTGTACATACACTGTTGCCTTTTTAAAAAATTGGTCCTCCCCATCATTCCAAGATTCATAAGATAACTCCTACTCATTTCTCAGATAGTACCTCATTTGCTACTTCTTCAGTGAAACCTGCATGTGATTCCCCCTCCCAGTCTGTCTTAACCCACTATTGAAGGCCCATGACCCATTTTTCTTGTATAAATAATGTATCTCTCCCTCACAAAAATCTAAGTTCCATGAGAGCTAGATCTCTGTTTTTTGCTCATTATCTTACTTATAGCACATAGCCAACTACCCAACATGTCATGGCCATTTAATTAATATTTGTGGAAGGGAGAGAGGGAGGAACTTGGAAGGAAGGGTGAAAAAGAAGGGGGGAGGGAGACATAGGAAATCAGTGTAAAGGAAGTCAGTGTAATCTAGAAGTGGGCAGATTCTGGGGTTGATAATCAGGAGCCTTGAGTGTAACACTAATTCTATCACTCAATTCCCACTCAAGGTTTGTTTAGTTCAACAAACAGTAAGAATCAGCTATGATCCAGATATTATGTACCAAGTTCTTATTCTCAGGCAGCTATGGTTTGTCATCCCAGAGAACATCCCTTAGAGGTAGAGTTCCACTGAACCCTCTGAAAAACACGGATTAAATCCATTTATGAAGCAGTCTAGCATCACAGAACCAGTCGGTCCGTGAAATGGGACTGCTGCTACTGCTGTATCTCTTAGGCAAGTCCTCTAATCCCTGTGGTATCCATTTCCTCATCAGTGAAATAGACATTACATCATAGAATTACCAGATGAGACTGTGTATGCCAATGTCTGCAAAGTGGTGTCACCCAAATGAGCATAATTTAGTCCCATTAGTCTACCATCATATGCGTGTCTAACTTGTCCTCAACTCTCCTCTCTTTAGGGGCACCTCATTATTTCTAATGTGTTGGAATCCAGTGATAAGTCTTAGTAACATCATTCTTCATCATTTTCTCCCCTAGTTGATATGATGTGTAAAAATCAAATTGTTTGAAAGGACTCACTGGAAAAAGAATGGGATGATCTATGTGCCTGTGTAAAAAAATGGATTTCTTTTATGCGGTTGTATTCCCTTCCCTCTCAAAACGCTGAAAATCCAGATCTGAGCCATAAATGACTCCTGTCCTCAGTCAATATGAACTGACAACGGAACGTTAAACCCACGCATTCTGCTCAGCCCATTGTTGTTAACCTGTGGACCCCAGTAGATTTGATTGCTGCTTCTTTTGAGATGAATGTTTCCTCCTGCACTTCCTGGGAGCTAGGGGTGCGTATTCATTAGTTTTCTGAAACACAAAGCCTCAAGGGCATAAATGATATTGCTGATGGGAGTAGTAGTGATGAGACTGATCATGCATAGGAAATGGGTTGTATGCTCAGTTGATTGGTTACTGACTGAATTATGCAGAAAGATCCAAGCACAATGGCTTAGTATGTTAATAGTGGCTGAAAACATTACCCTATTCAAAGCACCGTATTACTATCTCCTTGCTCTTTGAAGAGGTCTCATTTAAAAATATTTAAATTTGAAGCTTTTACATGCTCTCACTTTCATGACATTTGCTTTATCTTTGAAGCAACTGAGTCCAACCCTTCCAGCAAATCTTGAATCTTTAGGATTCCTTGGCCAAATTAACATTGAAAATTACTTTTAAATAAGACCTAAGATTCACCTAATAACATTAGATTTTATCTTTAACTGCAAAAAAAAAAAAAGAAAAGAAAAGAAAAACCCAAAATCAAATGGGGGAATATAATTTTGTTTTAGAATCTCAACAAGATTTTAAATAAATGTCTCCTTACAATATGCATGACATATGTTATTTTTGAAAAGATTGTTTGAACTAAAAAATGTGTTGCAAATTAGAGTTAATATTTTTCTATTAAAAAAAATAACAGGGCTTCCCTGGTGGCACAGTGGTTGAGAGTCTGCCTGCTGATGCTGGGGACACGGGTTCGTGCCCCGGTCCAGGAAGATCCCACATGCCGCAGAGCGGCTGGGGCCGTCAGCCATGGCCGCTGAGCCTGCGCGTCCGGAGCCTGTGCTCCGCAACGGGAGAGGCCACAACAGTGAGAGGCCCACATACTGCAAAAAAATAAAAATAAAAATAACAGTAAAGAAGTAGCTTTTTGACATTTCTCAGTACCTGTCACATACATTAGATAGAAACTATCTCACATAGCAGAAATTATAAAGATCCACCTCCTCAGTGAGCGATGAGTATCTATATACTTAGATGTGGCTAGAACAGCAATAGCAAGACTAACATATTTATTTCAATTTTTGAGAAATATGGAGTCTGGATCAGATAAGATCCCTTGCTTTTTAAGGCTTTACAAGTTTGTTCATTCATGTAAACTCCAGACAGTTTTAAAGTGTTTCTTGTAACCAAGGGATGAGTGGTTGTGGCTTTTTTATATTCCCAAGATTATAGATTTAAATCCATTAAAAGATAATGTTCACTAGTGTTTGTGAGATTTGCTATTATTGTTTCCATCCTTCTATTCCAAACATGAATTGGCTTTTAAAGAAATCAGTTTGAGTCTGAAATTAAGACAGAAAGAATATTGTAAGGAAAATGAAATTTAATAAATCTCTCATTTTATAGAAGTTATAAAGAACCTCAAAGATTGTTGTGTTCATTTTGCAGTGAGGATTATGGTTCCCAGAGAGGTTATTGTGGCCAACCTTGTATAAATGCCCATGTTCTCAGTCGAGTAGTCTTTCTACTCTTCCACATTCTGTTTGATTGTATTAATATTAAAGTTCCTTGGTTTCTCAAGTTTAAGTAGCAAGACTACTCCTAGTCTGCTTGATTCTAGTAGTACAGAGATGCCAATATAGTGATCATCATAATAGCTACTATTTGATGTACTTTAAGTGCTAAGTATAGTGTTAGGCCCTTTTTATGCATTATCTTATTTATTTTTTTGCCATTATTGTGAGTTAAATATTGTTTTCTCATATGGTGAAGTTAGGTTCAAAAGATTAAGGAGCTTTCCAAGATCACAGAACTAAGTTTGTGACACAGAGTTCGGATCCAAATTTTCTTTTCTAAGTTGGTTTACTTAGGATGAGAAATAGAAAATGATCAGAGAAATTAAAATTTTGTCCTGTAGTCAAAATATTGTGAGATTTTATTAGATCTCTAGAACATGGTGTCTATAGTTAACTATCAGTATATTTTATTGATGAAAATTTCTATTATATTTTATATATCATGTTAATAGGAAACTGTTGGCATATTTGACAACAAAACTTTTACTGGCTTAATTAATATTTGATAATTGGGCTCGATTTTGAAGAGATACTTCCTCTAAACAGCAGGATTTGAGTCAGTTTGTCTGTTGCTCTTATCTGTTGAAAATCTTCTGTGGAGGATGGTGGCCCACCCCTGCACACCTGTCAAGTGGCCAGCACTGTAGTGATTATACCTGTGTCTCAAGACAGAGAATTAGGAAACCTTCCTTCCTGTAACCTGCCCTATATACATATGTTGTCAGAGTGCTGTTCACTGTCAATGGGGAGGCAAGGTATGGAGGGATGGGAAAACTTTGTAGTCTTTTCAGTAGTTTGTTAAGGCCACATATATAAATGTATTAAAAATAGGACGGTAGAGCTTCCCTGGTGGCGCAGTGGTTGAGAGTCCGCCTGCCGATGCAGGGGACACGGGTTCGTGCCCCGGTCCGAGAGGATCCCACATGCTACGGAGCGGGTAGGCCCATGAGCCACGGCCGCTGAGCCTGCGCGTCCAGAGCCTGTGCTCCGCAACGGGAGAGGCCACAACAGTGAGAGGCCCGCATACCGCAAAAAAAAAAAATAAGACGGTAAATAATTTCATGGAAAATTAACTCAAGAAACTAACCAAAAGTCATTAAAATGCCATATGGAAGGAGGGAAGATGAAGAGATTGCATTTATCCAACCATGTGATGCTGAACCATCTTGTTATGCCAGCTATCATAAGGAAAATTTCAGTGTGGAGGACAATGTTTCTTGAATATTTACCTTGAAAGTAAGCAAATCAGTATAAATTGACAAAATTTAGGGCTTGTTTAAAGGCAGTATATTATTTGATATTAACTTCTGTGTGGGCAAACATATTAACTTCTAGTTTCATAACTATTCTATCAGAAAAAGTTTGATCTTAACAACTTTACTCAGGTAGAATTCATGTACCATACACTTCACCCCTTTAAAGTGTACAATTCAATAGTTTTTCGTATATTCAGAGAGATGTGCAGCCATCACCACAAACAATTTTAGAACATGTTCATTGCCCCAAGAAAGAAATCTCATACCCATTACCTCACTTCTGTTTCACCCAAGCTTCAAACATCAGGCAACCATTAATCGATTTTCTGTCTGTATAGATTTCCCTATTTGGGACATTTCATATGAATGGAGTTATACAATATGTGGTCTTTATAACTGCCTTCTTTCACTTAGCACATTTTCAAGGTTTATCCATATTGTAGCATCTATTCCTTTTTATTGATGAATAATATTTCATTGTATGGACATACCACACTTTTATTTATCCTTTAATCTGTTGGTGAATATTTTGCTTTTCTTCTACATTTTGGCTATTTTGAATAATGCTGCTATGGGCATTCATGTACAAGTTTTTGTGTGGACATATATTTTCAATTCTTTTGGGTATATACCTAAGGAGTGGAATTGCTAAGTCACATTATAACTCTATGTTTAACATTTTGAGGGATTGCCAAACAGTGACTGCATGATTTTTACATTCCTACCAGCAATATTTGAGGGTTTCAATTTCTCCATATCCTCACCACTTTTTTAGGTTATAGCCATCCTGGTGGGTATGAAATGGTATCTTTTTGTGGTTGATTCACATTTCCCTAATGGCTAATGTTGTTGAACATCAGTTCATGTGCTTTTGGCTGTTTGTATACCTTCTTTGGAGAAATATCTGTTCAAACCTTTTGCCTATTTTCAATGGAGTTATTTGTTTGGTTTTTTGTTGTTGTCAAGTTGTAAGAGTTTTTACGTAGTCTGGATACAAGTTTCTTATCGGATATATGATTTGCAAATATTTTCTCCCATTCTATTGGTTGTCTGTTTACTTTCTTGATAGTGTTCTTGAAGTACAAGAGTTTTTAATTTTGATGAAGTCCAATTTCTCTATTTTTGTTTTTGGTCATTTGGTATCATATCAAAGAAGACTTTGCCTAAATCAAGGTCATGAAGTTTTATTCTTCTAAGAGTTTATTATAGTTTACTCTTACATTTAAGTCTAAGATTCATTTTGAGTTAATTTTTTTGTGTAAGGTGTAAGAAAGAGGCCCAACCTTTTTTTTGCATGCAGAGATATTTTTTCTAGCACCATGTGTTGAAAGGGACATTTTTTCCCACTGGATTGTCTTGGCACACTTTTTTATTTTTTAAGTTATGAGGTTTTCTCCCTCTGGTTGAGTCAGCTGCAGATAGCACAATTCCAGGCGTGTTTTTTTAAAAAGCCTCATTCTTTAATTTCCAATAATTTTCTTGTCTGCCACTTGCCATCTACTTTAGCCCCAGGGAGGATGCTCAACGTCTAGTGTGCGATCACCATGGATTGCCTTGTGATGCTATCAAAACCTTGAAAATAAAAGGAGCATTTAGAGACTATGCGTCACCTAACTTGCTCTGTTGACTTCTTCTCTTAATGGGGCCACTGGCCCTTTTCTAGCTTCGGGCCGGAGGAACTGCCTGGTCTCCCCGCCTGGCTCCCCTCTTGCCTGCCTCCTTCCCTCCTGCCTTGCCATCACCCTATGTCTTGATAGTTTGAGTCTGCCTGGACTTCTCCTCATATGTTCTTCCCCAGGTTGCCAATATGCATTTCACTGAATGAAAAACTCAGGACTTTTCTATCACTCAGGGTATGATCCTTAAATCCTCTGTCTTCCTCACCCTTGACATCCAGTTCATCGGTCAGGGATGCTGACTAAACTTCCAAAATATATCTCCACTCTGTCCTCTTCTCTCCATCACCTCTTTCTCGTTCTTATCTAGGCCATATCATCTCTCTCCTAGGTTTCTAAACTCTATTTTCCTCCAAAATTCCAGAGAGAACATTTTAAAATAAGCTAAACCAAGTCACTGGCTGTATGAAGGCTTCAACAGCTTCCCAGCACCCTTAGTATATCATCCAAACTCCAGGTCCTGCTCACAGCCCAGCAGGATCGGACCTCCACCTGTCACCCCTTGCTCACCAAGCTCCAGCCACACCGGCTTGCTTTAGAGTTCATGAGAGCCCCCAGACTTTTCAAATGTAAAGCCTTTTGTGCATGTTGGACACTCTCCTTATAATGCTCTTGCCTCAGTTTTTTGTTTTTTTGTCTCTATTTCTTATCATTTGAATCTCAATTTAAGTGTCTTCTCCTCAGAGGAGACTTCCTAATGAAAGTAACTACCTCCAATCTAATATTCTTTTTTTTATATTGAAGTATAGTTGCTGTACAATATTATATCTTACAGTTTACAATATAGTGATTCACAATTTTTAAAGACTATACTCCATTTATAGTTATTAGAAAATGTTGACTATATTCCCCATGTTGTACAATGTATCCTTGTAGCCTATCTTATACCTAATAGTTTGTACCTCATAATTCTCTACCCCTATACTGATGTCCCTCCTCCCTCTCCCCGTTGGTAACCACTAGTTTGTTCTCTGTATCTGTGAGCCTGTTATATTTGTTTCTTGTATTTTTTTAGATTCCACATATAAGTGACATCATATAGTATTTGTCTTTCTCTGTTTGACTTATTTCACTTAACATAATGTCCTCTAAGTCCATCCATGTTGCTGCAAATGGCAAAATTTTGTTCTTTTTTATGGCTGAGTAGTATTCCAGTGTGTGTGTGTGTGTGTGTGTGTGTGTGTGTGTGTGTGTGTATGTGTGTGTGTGTGTTTATGTGCATATACCTCATCTTCTTTATCCATTCATCTGTTGGTGGACACTTATGTTGCTTCCATACCTTGATAATTAGAAATAATACTGCTATGAACACTGGGGTGCATGTGTCTTTTCGAATTTGTGTTTTTGTTTTTTTCGAATATGTATCCAGGAGTGGAATTGCTAGGTCATGTGATGGTTCTATTTTTAGAACAACCATAATGTTTTCCACAGTGGCTGCACCAATTTACTTTCCCACCAATAATGTGGGAGGGTTCCCTTTTCTCCACATCCTCGCCAACATTAGTTATTTTTGTTCTTTTTGATGATGGCCATTCTGACAGGTGTGAGGTGATACCTCATTGTGGTTTTCATTTGCATTTCCCTGAGGATTAGCGATGTTGAGCATCTTTTCATGTGCCTGTTGGCTTTCTGCATTTCCTCTTTGAAAAAATGTCTGTTCAGTTCTTCTACCCATTTTTAATTGGATCATTTTTTTTTTGATGTTGAGTTGTATGAGCTGTTTATATATGTTGGCTATTAACCCCTTATCAGTCATATCATTTGCAAATATTTTCTCCCATAATAGTATTCTTTATTAGTCATCTTATTCATATCTGTCACAAGGCTTTACATTCTGAATTTAATGACTTGTTAATTTTTTAATCTGTTTTATTCACCATTGTATTCTGTGTTCAGCTCATAGTTGGCAGACAATAAACAATCAAATATAAGGATACTTTCTTATCACTGTCTTTCTTCCTTCCTCTTCCTCCTATTTCCTTCATGTCAAGTGAGTGGAAGATGTCATTCTTTGCATATTTTAGCTGATGGCTTTATCATGAGATAAGCCCCTGCCTCACCACCAGATATTTTCAAATATAATATCACCTGTATCTTCTCCTCACCAACCCCACACTCTCCCAGAAACACAGATCCCTGGGGCACAAAAGAGCAAGAGTAACAGCTAACTTTTTTGAACATTTATTCTGTTCATTATGTTTGGATTCTTGTTTAACTTAACAATGCTGTAAGGTAGCTGCTATTTTTATCATGATTTTACCAAGAAGAGAAAGCTCAAGGTGAAGTCACTTGTCCAAGGTCACCTGCAGGTAAAATGGCAGATGCAGGGTCCCTTTCATTAACCATTTTGTGATTCTCTCAGAAGTATCCGAGGAGGCTAGACGTTAACTGGTGGTTTTTCTCCCTTCAGCATCAGGCAGGTAGATATGTGCCTCCTTCTACACAAGAGAGAAAAGACAATATAGAAAACAATATTGGGATCAGAGGGAAGATGGTGCTCGAATGGCTTTTGTTATTAGGAAAAAGATGGGGACTTCTTGGAGAATGTCTATGGTGATATCTTGTTAAATGACTCAGAAGTAAAGAAAAAGGAACGTTTAAAAAAAAACAGGTTTTTGTTTTCATTTTCAGAAATATCTCTGCATGCAAATAGTTTGAGGGTGGTGTCATTAAACGTGTGAAGCTTCTTGCTGTCTGAATGTTATTTATTTTTAGATTCAGTTTGGTGCAGTCGGGCATGTGCATGGCTCAGAGACAGGCAGGGACGCCCAATACCTGGTAAATAGTTGCAAGGACTGTGGCAAGGAACTGTCTCTGTTACCTGGATGTGGTCCATTTTCCTCCCTTGGAACTGGAAAAAAAGCTGTGATAGAGAAACTGACTGAAAGTTGAGAGTGAAACTGGATTTGTTGCAGTGCCTAGTGACATTTTGGTGCATGGTTTTACAAACTCACAGCACCATTCCATGAGTGTCAGAGAGGAAAGAAGCGTCCCAAGGACATAACTTCTTTTGCAGGCCCTGGTGTTTTTCCTTCATGTTTTATGTGGTAGTCAAAAGTTGCAAGGGCAGCAGACGCCACCTCACGTGGTATGATTGTGTAGTTCAAAGACCAAACCAAATAAAAAGATCTGCTCTTTAAAAACTCTCATTTCCACTGAGGGGATTATTGAAAACATGACTGTGTTTAAAAGTCTATGTTCTATTTGCCAAAGTGGAGGAGGGAGTGGAAAGGCTGGGTGGAGTAAACAGGCCAGTTGCCATGTGACTCCTAGAGGGTCTGTGGGGAAGATGCCAGCTGCCACCAGTTGGTAGGATTTGGTCACCAGGGCACAGAGTGGGCAATTGTCCTCGGCTTTGGAGGCAGAAGCTGGCAGCTGACCCAATGGTCTGCTTTCTGCTAGAGAGATAGACAGTCATCGAGCTGAGATAGTGATGGTATATTTCTCCTATTGTGCAACCTGGAAACTGGGAGAAAATGAAGGCGGGCCCAAGAGAGTGGAAGCAGGAGGAAAATAAAGAAAAAGAATACTGATTAACTCTGCATGTCTATTCAGCTTAGCTTGAGGTTGATTTTGCTCACTGAATAGAACAGGAAACCCACATTTCTTATTTTTAATTAATTTATTTTATTTTATTTATTTTTGGCTGCGTTGGGTCTTTGTTGCTACGTGCGGGCTTTCTCTAGTTGCAGCGAGTGGGGGCTACTCTTCGTTGCAGCGTGCAGGCTTCTCATTGTGGTGGCTTCTCTTGTGGCAGAGCATGGGCTCTAGGCACACGGGCTTCAGTAGTTGTGGCACATGGGCTTAGCTACTCCACAGCATGTGGGATCTTCCTGGACCAGGGCTAGAACCCGTGTCCCCTGCATTGGCAGGCAGATTCTTAACCACTGCCCCACCAGGAAAGTCTAACCTGCATTTCTGAATTGAATAAATAACAGAATTACCAAATTACAAGTGTAGGAGAAAAGATGGGAATGAAAAGTGTAGGAGTTTGTGTACATATAAATATATGTAGATATAGGTAGATATAGATTTAAATGCAGGTTGAATTAATTCATTGATGCTTACTCTATACCAGGCAAAGACATATTATGTAAATTTCACAATGGTGCCATTAAGGTAGGTTCTTTGAGTCCAATTTACAAATGTGGAAACTGAGGTTTGTGACAAGGTTTAGTCTCTGGTTTGTATGACTCTAAAGTATGTGCAGTTATCTAGTGTTTATATATTCTCCATTATTAATGGTTTCAAGTTTTTTTAATATCACTAGCTAGCGTATCGGTTTCTCAGGGGGCCAAAACATTGTCCTACTTTTGTTATATCTCAGTGCCATTTTGCACATAGTTTATAGGCAACAATCATTTCTATGACCTTTAGCATACTGTTTAAACTTGTTAGAATGTAGATATTTTATGGTAAAATATATTTGAAATTTCATACGGAGTACTTTAAAGTGTTGTAGACCTCATGGTTTACATGAGACCCAGAGACTGAAGTCTTAGATAACTGCAGCTTATGTGAAGTCTCCATGTGTCATCAGGACCCCTGGATATCAGTTAAAGGGAGAGAATCTGAATCTCTGAGCAATAATGAATGATTCTGAAATTCAGATTCACCAGGAAGAAATTGAAAGCCAAAGGAAGACCATGTTGTTAAATTACTGTATACGGTTACCTGTCTGGAAAAGGGGGGGGAAAAATCACAGAAGCTAAAATACATCACTGTCATTAGATGTTTAGGAGAATAAAAGATGTCTGGGATCTTGGAGGAGAAATAGAGAAGAAGACTAAAGGATGTCAAGTGTTTGAAAGAATCAAAGAAACCAAACACACAGAGAAGAGAAGCATTGGTATTGCCCTGGAGGGGCAGCTCCCAATCATTCCACTGAGACCCCCAGGCCATCTGAGACTCACTACAGGTTAGCACAAGAGTGCAGTGACTCTAATTCTACCCCTTGCTCTCCTCAAGGAAGCACCTGAAACTCAAGTGAAAGTAACCTTAAATCAACTTTAATTATAAATAAGCAAATATCTTGCCAACGTCACTATGTTAATTGTCATTAGCTACTCCTAGATTGCAACATAGCTCATAGCACAGCAGCATGACATTGAGCCTGAAAACTACTTGAGTATTTAACTTCTAGGTACTTTCTAGATCTCAAATCCCACGATTTACTGTTGATTTTACTAAGAACTATTGAATTGTTGTTCAGTAGGTGATTTTTATCCTCAGGATCTTTAAAAAAAAAAAAAGCATCTCTTTTAAGGAATCCATCTATTTGTAAAAGTATCTATTTCCAGTGGTTCTGCTGTGTTTGTTTCGATTATCACACAGGAATTCAGCTTTTTCCAAATGTTCATAAAAAAAAATGGAAGCCATTTTCCACTCAAAAAATACTTTTTATTTTGTAAGACCCCAGAGTCCTTTACTGGTAACATGACAATTCAAACATGTTTGGCATTAAGCTTCAACCCTAGAGCAGGAGGGGACCTGGCTTCCATTCCTTGGAATGCTTATTTGCTTGATTTCAAATCCCATGGCCCCTGAATCTATGAATTTTTAGAATTCTGCTTTTAATCTCAGTCACGTCCTTACTCGGTATGTGTGAGAAAGATATAAGGCCCAAATCGCTGAATGACTGAGTAGAATTTCCTAAATGAGAGTGAAAATTAGTCCTCTGAGTGAGAATGTAATGAGAATGCACCTTTGGCATCTTGGTTATTAAATGCTACTCCACTTTTTAAGAAGAGAAAGAGAGGGTGAGAGAGATAGATTGCTTGAGACTGAGATTGACCAAACTTTCTAGTAAACGCTCCCCATGTAGTTAGAGGCAAACGAGGCAGTTGCTTATAGCTATGACATTCCTGACTAACAGGGCTCCAGAACAACTCGTAACACAAGGGGCATGCCTGTGGTGATTCATCTTTCCTATTAGTTCAGGGATATTTTCCATTAGGTAAAGCTGCTTTTATTTATATTTTTCATTAATTTTTTTTAACATCTTTATTGGAGTGTAATTGCTTTGCATTGTTGTGTTAGTTTCTGCTGTATAACAAAGTGAATCAGCTATACATATACATATATCCCCATATCTCCTTCTTCTTGCTCTCCCTCCCACCCTCCCTATGCCACCCCTCTAGGTGGTCACAAAGCACTGAGCTGATCTCCCTCTGCTATGCAGCTGCTTCCCACTAGCTATCTATTTTACATTTGGTAGTGTATATATGTCAGTGCTACTCTCACTTTGTCCCAGCTTACCCTTCCCCCTCCCCGTGTCCTCAAGTCCATTCTCTATGTCTGCGTCGTTATTCCTGTCCTGCCCCTAGGTTCTTCAGAACCTTTTTTTTTTTAGATTCCATATATATCTATTAGCATATTTTAATGGCTCTTGAGTCTTTTAAAAATATATCTATCTCCATAAATGTTCTTCGTTAAGCCCATATTTCAGAGAATCCTTAATAGGTATTCCAGTCACTAGAGGGAATTAGCCAGGTGGTACAGAGTATCATATGCAAGGCTCCATACACAGCCAGACAAGTCGAAATATGCCCTCTATTTTCAGAAGCCTCCTGGACCTTAATCTAGTCTCAATACTCTCCATTGTTCATTCTAAACAATGTTTAAATATGGATGTGAGGTTAAAGCAAGGTGCTTTTATCTTCAAAGCAGTTGTCATTATCAGATATGGGTAAATTGGTGCCAGAAAAAGGCGAAAAGAGGAAAATCTTCTAAATTCAACAAGTACTTATCGTGTACCTACTCACACACTACGCAGTATGGAAGACATAAAATAAATGGATAAAATAGTTGATGACATAAACTCAAGACATTTTTAATCTAATTGGCTGCAGAGTACCCACTCCTCCTCCGCCAAAAAAAATGTGTATTGCGTGGAAGAATGTACTCTGTACAAGACAAAGTACTGGAGGAGTCCACTGAGGGGAGAGTTCCCATCAGTTGCACTAGATTGGAGAATGGAATTTGTATGTTTTCAAGTTCTATATGTTCTCTCAGGTCCTCTTCTAATAAACCTCACAATGACCAATCCAGAACCACTAAACCACTAAATCATGAAAGATACATTTTTTTCATATGATATTTCTTATATTTGATTGTTATTTTTTCCTCGCTATAATTTCCATTTTTTAAACATTTTCTCATACCCTGACCTTTCATAATAAAGAGTGAATTCCTTGGGGCAGAGGCTATATTTTTTGTCTCTGTGTATCCTTTAGCCACATGCCTGGATGGGAGAGGCACTTGGGTTGCCTGAGTGGCTAGCACACAGGACGCCAGGGTCCTTCTTTGTGTGTGGCGCAGCAATGGCTTGGACCCCACTGCCAGTCAGTATCAATATGTATTGAGAATAGCTGCTTCTTTCTGTCACGTAAAATCATTATGAACAGCATTAGAAAGAACATTTTTTTCCACTTTTAAGTAAATGCTTGAAGCAAAGCTTTTTTAAAATATAAGCTCTTCCATATTTTGCTTTTCATCTTTTCGCATCAGTTTGGGTTTTGGTTATGTTTTTTAAATGTGACAATATTAAAATATTTCCAAAATATAAAAGATCAAGTACAGCTTTTGCAAACGTCTTGTTTGGGAGGTAATCTTTGAACTTCTATTGTGCAAAAAGAAGCACTGAGCGTGAAACAAACAAAAGTGAAAACCAACTACAACACGACATTAAAATAGTCAAAACGTGATCATCTTTTATATTTAGAGTCTGAAACAGAATAATTTTTAATTTTTAAAAAATATAATCACGGGGGCTTCCCTGGTGGTGCGGTGGTTGAGAGTCCGCCTGCCGATGCAGGGGACACGGGTTCGTGTCCCGGCCCGGGAAGAGCCCACATGCTGCGGAGCGGCTGGGCCCGTGAGCCATGGCCGCACAGCCTGCGCTTCTGGAGCCTGTGCTCCGCAACGGGAGAGGCCACAACAGTGAGAGGCCCACGTACAACAACAACAACAACAACAAAATATATACATATATATATATATATATATATATAATCATTAGAACAGACCAGTCAATAAAAATTGTGTTGTAAATAAATTAAGAGGACTTGGGTGTGGGTGGGAGGGTAGACTTCTAATGCTTTAAAATTTTGTGAGTGATTTTAAAATAAGAGTAATAAACCGTGTACAATTAAAAAAAAAAAAAGCTGATTAGATTTTTAACCTAACAGGCCTATTTTTGTTCGTGCCTGGGTTGTTTGGCTCTGTATAGTTTCTTAATAAATATGTACAAAATACACAGCAATACTGCCCTCTACAGTTCCCCTGTAAGACAGTCACTTGTCTTCAAGTGTGTAAATGCCTAGTTTTAAATGAACCTAACTTACATGGATGATTTCTGGTGTGTTTAGCTCTGATGTTAGTCTTAGCACTAAGCAGCTGGGACCATCCCCCGTCTCTTTGCATGATGAACACTTAGAGAAGTCAAATCCTCTAAAATAGTTACATGATCCGTCTTATTTCTATGAATATACGATATCCACAGTTCTTAAAAGCTTTCCACTCTGTGGTACAATTGGCAATACATACCCCCTTTTCTCATACATGTGCCATACTGGAATTAGGTAAGTAGTCTGATATGCCAGAAAGACAGTGGAATATATAAAATCTGTGGAAAGTGTTTAAGATTAAAAATAATGATGCTGCCTTATAGTCACATTTTTTATTTGTAGAAGAGGAAAGTTAGTAGATTCAACTCAGTTGTCCTCAGTAATTAAAAGTAAAAAGTAGAAAGAATATGTGATCCAAACTAGCTTCAGTACCAAAAATTTTGGTGTTTAAATGAGATGTAGATATCTTTTTAATTATAGGTGCAAATGAGAGAACATAAGAAACTAGTAGTCACATGATATAATATATAAAAGCTTTGCAAAAAGACATGAAAATAAAAATGTCTAAAGGAAGAAATATGTTCTATCCCCCAAATATGTTGCAGAAAGGCAGTATTTCCTGGTACATAATTGCAAAATCAGAATGAATTCAAATCTCAGTGTTGTTACATACTGTATGAGCTTTGGCATGTTGCTGAAACTCTCTGTGACTTACTTGTGAAATTAAGTGGTAACTATATAAGTATTATATAATATTTGCTGCTAATAGATTACTATTTTCAGAGTTAAGTATTTGTATAAATTTGCTTATGAGCATATGTAAGTTGTGGGGAGACTGAGGGCTTAACCGTTGCCTTCTTTAGGATGTTAGCTGTAAGTAGCAGAATGCAACTCATATTAGTTTAATCAAACAAAGGGGGTAGTATTATAAGAATTCAGGGATTATTTTCCAGAGCTCAAGGAAAAATCACCACCAAGTCTCAGGATAAACAAAAACACTTAACTTGAAAGTCTGGCAAGCAGTATTTTTCTCTGCTCTTGCTTGTCCTTGGATATTCTGTTATGTCTGCATTATTCCTCTCTCTCTTGTCAGACTGCCTCTCCTTCAACATGTCAGAATACGGCCAGTCACAGCTCTAAAGATGTTGTTACACTTCTAGTCACACTAAGATACTGAATGACTTTTTTCTTAGCTCCAATCCCAAATTCCTAAGAACAGGACTCTAACTCAACATGGATGAGACGCTCAATTGTGACTAACCAGCTATGGCCATCAGGAGAAATATAGAGCTAACATGTTGTCTTTATGTCATTTTCTAAATGTAGACTTTAAGAGATTCCTTTAATTCGCGCTCTATAAGCAATCTCCAGTTCACCAAACTTTACATTTAAATGATTTCCTGTTGGTTGTTGTTTGGAATTCCAAAATAATTTCCTGTGTCAACTCTGTTATACAGCATTGTTACAGCCTTAGGAGAATCTCACTCCATCCCTCCCCCAAAGAATAAGTTGCAAATAAAAAATTGCTTAACTCACTATGTGTCTGAAAAATTATTACTAATTTCCATAGTAATCACACACTAAAGATTTTTTAAGACCATTCTATTTTCATATGATTTTGTCAGATTATTAAACTATGCATTCCATTCTATTGTTGTTTGGAAACATGGTCCCACCATGTTCTTAAGAATGTAGTTTTAACCATAGTGTATTGCGTTAGTTTAAAAAAAAAAAATGAGTTCAGAGCTCCTCTCTGTGGTCTTGGCAGCTGAAGCCAGAACCCCCTCTTATATCCATCCATCCATCCATATATGTGCCTGGCACTATTGTAGACACTTAGGGAGACAGTATTAAAGCCAAAGTGTCATCTCTTCTGGAACAAACAAATGTACAAACAATAAAGTATCAGTTAATGTATAAGTATCAGGTAATGATAAAGCAAATCAGGGAATTGTGATATGGAGTGACTGGGAAGTCTCTTTAACTGGGCAATGAGATCAGAGATTCCTAAACTTTAATTTAGCAGCTGTGATTCTAGAACTAGGACAGGGGCATCCAGCAGAAGGGTGAGGGATCCAGGAGATTGAGAAGGCCAAGATAGCCTTGTTACCTTGTCCCATCAGAGGTACTTAATACCAAAATCGCTCTTACTCACCCTTCTTTCTAGAGCCCAGGGAATTAACTTGGCTCTGTACTATCTCTTCCTTCTTTTTTCCATTCAGAAATTTCCCCCTTCCCTGTTCTACTGCAGAGCCGAAATCTCAGAGAACTCTCCTCCCTTCTACACAGTTTTGTTGTGGTTTTCAAAGTGTTTTCTTTCCCTTTTTATAATCATTTTTAAAGTGCTCCATGAACATATGTTTTCCTGAATTATGGATTTCAAATCATCAATCTCCCTGCCTAGATTTATAAACATGAATGTGTGTGTGCAAGTAATATATGTATGTGTTTATTTGTAAATAAAATAATTCAATACATATATTCACTTATGAACTTATTGGATGTAGTGTTTGTTCTTGTTCTGTATCTTTTTTTAACTTAACAATTTATTTTAGATATCTTTTTATATCAGCACACATAGATTTACTTTGATCTTTTTAATAGCTGCATAGTATTTCATTGTACAGATGCAAAATAATTAAAATTTTCATCCAGCTCTTGATAGATATTTAGGTTGTTACAGTATTTCCTATTGTAAACAAAACTGCAATCTCATAACTTATGTCTTGGCAAAAAGAATTTTTTATTGAAGTATAGTTGACTTACAATGTTGTATTATTTTCTAGTGTACAGCAAAATGATTCAAATATATATATATTCTTTTTCATATTCTTTTCCATTGTATGTTATTATAAGATATTGAATATAGTTTCCTGTGCTATACAGTAGGACCTTGTTGTTTATTTTATATATAATAGTTTGTATCTGCTAATCCCAAATTCCTAATTTATCCCTGTCCCCCCTCCTTTTTCCCCTTTGGTAACCATAAGTTTGCTCTCTATGTCTGTGAGTCTGTTTCTGCTTTGTAAATAAGTTCTTTTGTATATTTTAGATTCCATATATATGATATCATATATTTGTCTTTCTCTGTCTGACTTACTTCACTTAGTATGATAATCTCTAGGTCCATCCATGTTGCTACAAATGGCATTATTTTATTCTTTATTATGGCTGAGTAATAGTCAGTTGTATATATATATATACACATCTTCTTTATTCACTCATCTGTCAGTGGACACTTAGGTTGTTTCCAGGTCTTGGCTATTGTAAATAGTGCCACTGTGAACATCAGGTTCATGTATATTTTCAAATTAGAATTTTCATCTTTTCCAGATATATGCCCAGGAATGGAATTGCTAGGTCATATGGTAGTTCTATTTTTAGTTTTTAAGGAACCTCCATACTGTTCTCCGAAGTGGCTGCATCAACTTGCATTCCCACCAACAGTGTAGGAGGGTTCCTTTTTTTCCACACCCTCTCCAGCATTTATTATTGTGGACTTTTTGATAATGGCCACTGTGACCGGTGTGAGGTGATACCTCACTGTAGTTTTGATTTGCATTTCTCTGATAATTACCAATGTTGAGCATCTTTTCGTGTATGTCTTGGCAAATATTATATGGTATCACTTTATGTGAAATATACAAAATAATACAAATGAATCTACATAAAAAACAGAAACAGACCCACAGACATAGAAAACAAACTAATAGTTATCAAAGGGAAAGGGAGTGTGGGAGGTATAAATTAGGAGTATGGGATTAATAGATACAAAGTACTGTACATAATATAGATAAGCAGCAAGGGTTTACTGTACAGCACAGAGAACTATATTCAATATCTTGTAATAACCTATAATGGAAAATAGTCTTTAAAAATTTATATATATATATAACTGAATCACTATGCTCTACATGTGAAACTAACACAATATTGTAAATCAACTATACTCCAATAAATATATATATATGTGTATGTGTGTGTGTATATATATATATATATATATATATATATATATATCTCGGCATACTAGCTATGTCAAATGCTCTGTGTGTGTGACTGTGTATGTATTAAATTTATTTATATATTAGGTTAACAAAGTAAATTCTGGAGTCTATAGGTAAAAAAGTGGTCAAATATTGGAAATTTTATGTCGTTTAACCTAATTATAAAGTTCCTCTCCAAGGCTCTAAGCCCAACTTTGTTCATTTTTCATTTCTAACAGCTGTTGAAACAGAGAGGAAATATCTTAGAGGCTAAGCTCTGTTGGATCAAGTGAAAAAACTATATGGATTGTTATCACTACAATATCAGAGTTTCCTATTAACTAGACCTACATTTCCATTCGGGAGTGTTCCCAGGAGACTGCCTTCCCATCCTCTAGTGCCAGAGGGAGTCCTTTATAGTAGGAATCAGGTAGCTGAATAGTGGAAAGGAGAAAATATGGACAAGACTGGCTCTAGAATGACATTTGGTAAATCATTAACATTTCTAGCTTGATTCCAGTAATAAATACAGATAATATCTACCTTAAAAATAAATGAAATAATTCCTACAGCACTCCCTAGCACAGTATTTGACCCTAAATTCTTGCTTAATAAATCACATCTTCCTTCCTCTTTCCCTTCCCCCTTCTCTCCTTCCCTTTCTCCCTCCTTCACATCTATGCTCTGAATCTCCAAACTACAGGGAGATGGCAAGGAAGAGAGGGCCTCTCTGGGCCACATAGCCACACAAGCATCGACACGCATTCAGAAGCCATTTCTGCCCCAGAGATAGGCACTGAGCTACTTCAGTCATCCGATAGGTGCTCACTGCTATCTTATAGGTCAATGACCTGGGCACAGCGCACAAAGCCTGGCACCACAGGGTCTGGATACATCCTAATTGAGGCCCAATCTGTGTGTGCAGTTACTGGGGAGCTCAACGGATAAACACAACTTCTTCCATATTACTATCCATCGCTTGCAAAACACTGTGCCCACCAGGAAGCATCACTCCCCTGTTTCATAGGCTTCTCTCAGAGCCATCCTCAACTTCAACTCCGAGAAGCACAGATTTCTACTTCAGTGTCATTTGCATCTGCTGAACTGCCTCTGTGTTTATTCTCTTTTTTTAAGGTTTTTATAATAACATTTATTTCCTAAAAGTTAACATGTGCATAATAGGAAACCAAAAAGCAAAAAACAAAGTCATCCATAATCACAAGCAGTTTACCATTTGATGTGTCCTTCTAGTTCTCCTTTTTGTATCTACACAACTAAGCATCCATTTTTATGTAATTAAGATCATACAGTTATGTATTATGCTTTTTCACACATCATGAATATTTACTATTTCAAAGTCCCAAAGCTATGAGTATTTTGATAACCAAGAATATACTCCACCAACTCAATCTGGAAGGAAAAAAATGTAATCCTGCCTTTCTTGGTAACAAAAATTTCATAAAAGACAAAAATGGCAACAGGCTTTATTCTCTTCGATAGCTCAAGAAACTCAGATACTGTTCCAGCCTCTGACTTGGCTCTCATTCAGTGTTTTTGTTTTTTTAAATTTTATTTATTTTTGGCTGCATTGGGTCTTCGTTGCTGCACACGGGCTTTCTCTAGTTGCAGCAAGCGGGGGCTACTCTTCTTTGCGGTGCGCGGGCTCCTCATTGCTGTGGCTTCTGTTGTTGCGGAGCACGGGCTCTAGGCCCGTGAGCTTCAGTAGTTGTGGCTCACGGGCTCAGTTGCTCCACAGCATGTGGGATCTTCCTGGACCAGGGATCGAACCTGTGTCCCCTGCATTGGCAGGTGGATTCTTAACCACTGTGCCACCAGGGAAGTCCCTCATTCAGTGTTAATCACTTGGTATTAAGTATGAGGGCCCATCACTTTTTTACAGGTGAGAAAAGAGCGACACTGTGCTTATGTTTTGAAATTGTGGAGGGATTTCCATGGGAGTTGGAAAGGGACAGACCTGAGTTCCAAACCTGACACTGGCACTTAGTATCTTTATTCTGTGAGCAAACTGCTCTACATTTCTGAGCATCAGTTTCATTTCCTGTAAAATGGGTTAATAACTCTCATTAAAATTGCTGGGTTGTGTTTCTCATGTATTAGTTGAGAAAATGTATGCTAAGTACCTGACACCTTGCACAGCACAAGGAAGCCCTAAATAAAGGTTCACCTTGACTTATGATTCTCTCTATTGACCTGCCACTAGAGATACTTGCCTCTATAATCACTGCCAGAATTTCAGGACCATAGAGGATTTGTGTTTCCAGGAATAAGGCAATATAAATCTTGGCAGAATTGATTAAAATATTTTTTTTCAGGAATATGAAGTTCTTTCAGTTATCTGGTTGATGTTTAATCTGGGAAAAGTTTTTAAATGGGTATAAGAGGATGAGAGAATGAGCAAATAAGGTATCTTCTGACTCCTCCTTGTCACTGGTGTAGAAGAAGAGAATGTGTCTTTTTGAGGTGATTGTTATACTGATTACAAAGCCCCTAACATAATGACGACCACAGATTTGAGTTATATAGAGATGTTCCAATGGTAGGAGTACATTCTGATAATTGTCAGGTTGCTTTTATTTTTCCTCTTTTTTCTTCTTATTCTGTCTTATTGTCATGGTGGACTTGGTGTGATTAGCAATGTTATCACTTTCCATAGGGGTTAAACCTAGTAAGGGGAGGGGACTTAGAGATATACTTATAGTTCGCAGATAGTAAGGTAATCATTCTGTGGGACCTTTACTTCAAAGCCTCATGCACACATCAGACTGTAATAAGCCCTGCCTTTGCTTCAATTGCTAAGAAACCTTTCTCTTAATGCCAGGGTATCATCCTAGCTTTTGAATCTGTGCATGTTTCAGAATAGTGTTTAGAAGCCAACATTTCTATAAAGCAATTTGTGGGCCACACACATAAGCCTTTATGCACTAGCTGATGGCTGTTTCAAATACTTGACTGTTAAATTGGTTTTGAAAAGAGGAATGTTTCCTTTTCTGGCTTATTTTCAGATTAGCATCATCCTTCTGAACAAACAATAGTTTTCCTGGAAATATGCCTATTTACCGATATCTTTCTGATTAAGCATTATCTTTCACTTCATCTTAACTTTCAAATTATAACCTCCATTGACAGTACACAGCAGATTTTTCTCATGTATTATCCTTATTAGAATAATTTCAGTGATGTTTAGGTTCTTATCATATTCCCTAGAAAGGCTCAGATTGGAATAGTCCTCTGAGGAGATATATGGTAGGCAACACAACTTTAAAAGTCCAACTTAAAATTCAATAAATTCATGAAGAATTTAATACTACCTAGCTGGGCAGACATTGAATTCTAAGTTCTCGTGAGCAAGTAATGTCTAGGTTTGCCTCTTGAAAAATTATAAACATAAGGAAGAGTAATTTGTAAGAGACTTTAATGTCTGCCAGATACTGAATGCAGCCAGAAAATACGAGAAAGGGCACTGAACTGAGAACTGTATTTAGTCCTGGCTCAAACATTTGTGAATCATGCGGCACTGAGCAGCCCACTTAAATTTTCGGTGTCTCTGTTTACAAGTCTGTAAAATTGGGATGATTATTCCTGCCCTGTTCACCTCCTATGGTTGTCACAAGAATCAGATTAGAAGATGCATGTGAAAGAGCTTTGTAGCTATACAGTGCTCTTCAGATGTAAGTCTTTGGTATAGGTTGCCTCTAGTTTAAGTTCTGTAAGCTTTTTGAGGACAAAGATTGTTATCTTTGAGTCATGAGCACTATATTAGGACAAGTGAATGAAGGGAGGTGATTCCCCCTCTGCAATTTTCTGTGACGTTGTTTATTTTGCATTTTTTCCAGAATCACAAAATGTAACTTTTTTTGTTTACCATCTCAACATACTTATGGGGAAAATTCTCCCTTTATTTGAACTAACTCGCTTACCTGGTAAGAGCCTTTAAACTTAGCAAGTGAACGTTTCTTGTGGAGAAGTCCATTCCCAATCTCAGGGCATTGTATTTCTAAGTGTATCTGATGTCAGAGATCAGAATGCAGACATGTCAAAGCTTGTATGGTACTGAGTGTTACAACACATGAAATAACCCTGAATTCTTCATCGATTAAATAACATGTTTAATTTTATTAGAAAGTAAACGTATTCCTTCATGGGGTACCACTGCTTCAGCTACTGACCTATGGGGAAAAAGTTAGTGCTCTGGGAAGCTTCCATTATTTTATATCAATTATGACTGGTAACACTGAGTTGAGTATTGTTCATGGCCCCTTCTAGCAGAAGATAAAATGCAAAGAAATGCAATGATGTTTGAGACTGCAAGAGCCAACAGATGATACAATATATCCATACCCATCAAATTCTTTTTTAATAGTTAATAGATGAATGGATTAAACTGAAATGATTGCAAGTATTTAAGCTATTCTATACATTTAATCAATAAGACGCATTTTTAGGGATTGAACATTATGACCCACACTTAACTCACCTTCTAAAAATTAGAGCCTTAACATTTCATATCTGACTTCAAATGTTGAAATTCCAATCTCAAAACTTTTAAATTATACTACAATTTTAGGGTATTATAAATATTCCCTTATTTTTATTGGAAAAGAACTTACAGAGCCTAGTTCCTCTTTCTAAAAATTATAAGAATCAGAGTCTCACAGTAAAAAAAGAGAGGAAGTGTTTTGAACAAATATTTCAAGGTACTGAATAAGCTCTTTTCTCAGTATCTTTTATTTTTTCAATGACTTGAAATTTTTCAAAGACAAATAACTTTTGAGTAAAGAAAGTATTTATACTGTTTACAGAGGAAAAGTCTCATAAATCACACGTAAGGCAGGGCCAACCCCTTTGCCACCTATTGTTCGTTTGTGGCTTGCTATGGAAGGCATTTTACTTCCTGAAGTTGGCTGTATTTTGTTGACCTCCAGGACTCAAGATCTGTTTACTGAACGGCAGTATAATCCCAAAGCCCTTGTTGAACACGGGGGTTGGAGTTAAGACTGGAATAGGAGGGATCAGTGGCTGCACTGGCTCTAATTCTATAGCAATGATGAAGGAATAAATTCATTTTAGGGTATTACTGGGGCCCTGAGAAATCTTAACTATGTTCCAAAGTTATTTTTGTGTGTTCTCTTGTTTGTCTTCTGACCAGAACAGTTGTCTGAGGGTCCCTGGAATCAGGCTGTTCTCTGAGGTCAGATGACATTTCTGAGCCTAGAATGAATCAGTTACAGAACATTTGAGTCAGGCTACCTCTCTCTTTCTCCCAGGACTAGTTTCTTCCTGATTGTAACCCTAGGGGGATATGCCAGACACTCACTAGAGGGCAGCAGGGGGTCAGTGGAACCAATTCTTTAGGAACATGCTAGACTGTATTGTGTGCTTTGAAAAGTGCCTAACAGTTTTTAAAAGTTTATTCACTGCTACTTCCATTACAAAATTCAGTGGCATCAAGAATCTATTCATGTGGGTGTGTTTGTTTCCACAGAAACCTGGAATAAAAGACACATATAACCTAGCTATTTTAATGCAAGAAGTCTGTCAATTGCAAGGCATTCATCAGCTACACCTATGAGAGTGCGGGTCCCCGAAGGACTGGTCTCTGTGTCCATGATAGGAATCAAGCCACAGTTGAGTAGATTGTGAGGGAGGAGGCCTAAAGTCCAGGAGTGAGAAATGAGGGAAAATGACTGGACCTCTCCAGTAAGCTGGGGTGACAGGGGGAAAAGGGGTGGCAGGTGAAGTGGTGTTCCCTCCATTCAGTAATGAACCGTATCCTCCAGCTCTACCCAGGTGGTGTGTTTGCAGGAAGGAATATCACTCGCACTATTTTCCGATGCAGCACCCTGAGGGAATTTGGGAAAGGGATGTGGGCATCTCATTTTGCAGTTTTATGCTGTGAGAGGGGAGCCCAGCCACTCTGCACACATGGCACATTAGAAGGAGGGAAGTGAGCAGGTCGACAAGGGAGTGACTTTATGAAACGTCATGAGGGGGAACAACTAGCTTTGTGGAAGGTGGCAAGGACGAGGGGGAGACAAAAGAGAAGAAGGATTTGAGTCATTGTGCACTGTGCAGTGAGCGTGAAACGCAGAGACCACAGTCTGTGGAAGAGAACAGTAAAGGCTGTCAAGGAATATGATGCTGAGCCACACCAGGACCCTTCTAAGCAAAGGAGAGGATTAAGGTACAGAAGGTTCTATAATCTTGCTAATGAGACTTGAATATAAAAATTATTTTTCTCATCCTTTTTATTGTTACCACACTCCTTCCAGTGCATTCTATAGGATGGCATGAACTGGACAACTTAGTTCTCAATTAACAGAAATAATTGCACTTTCATCCCCACATTTCACTCTCAGAGGTTCATTGTGGATAAATATAACATACCAGTGTACAATTTTGTTTTTAATTTGAATATCACTGGGAAAATATTAATCCCAATCTCTATTTTTCTCTGTGTCAACTGGGTACCCTTTGCATTAGAATCATACAGGATGAATTGATTCTTATACATTAATAATTTTAGGAGGAAGAATTTATTAAGGACTATAAAAGAAAGATATAACCAAATGTCAAGGGAACATAAAGAAGGCGGAAATTACTTTCTGCCAGAAGACTCTGGGAAAATTTAATAGGAAAATGGCATTTGAAAAGATTCTCAAAACATAGGTAAGATTTCTTTACAAGGAAAGTAGTAGGAATAACATTCTCGCAAAGAGGAACAGATACCTGTTCTATACCTGCTTGGCTAGTGAAGAGAGATTGATGACTGAAATATTGGCACAGAGGTTGAACCCAGCTTGTAAAAGGCTTTATGCAGAGTGCTAAGAAGTTTGAAATGTAGTCTGTGGTCACTTCAGCAGGTGTCTGCACAGAGCTACGTGATCAGAATGGCACTTGAGGACAGCTTCTCTTTCTGTAGGGCTGGGGCAAAGACTGAAGGCAAAGGCATGTTAGGAAGTAGAAGAGATTGTCCAGGTCTGAGGAAACGACTCTGTGAAGTAGAGCTATGGCTGTGGGAATGGAAGAAGGAAATGAACAAAACAGGCATTAAGGAGGGAAGATGTTGGTTGTTTAACCTGAAATTTTTAAAATGTGCTTCGTCAATTCTTGGAATGCGGGAGGAGCTTTGTCTTCAAAAACTTTGTGTGTTGCAACCGTGGATCAGTTGGGATGTGGCCAAAGACAATCCAACTCTATCTTCAAGTTTCCGCAATTGACTCAGAGAGGGAGACAATGAAGAGGTAGACAAGAGGAAAATATGTCTTGTTAACTGAATGCTGCAAAGTGATGCAGATAGATGGGGCTTCATTTAGCCAAATGAAGATACACTTTTCTTTCTTACTTCCTCGGTTTGGGTTTACTGAATTACATGTTAACATGTTTTAATTCAATGTACTTGTTAAATTAAATACCACAAGGTTATTTCAATGAGGAGATATCTAATTTTAACCCCAAATAATAATAAACAAAATTTGAACTTTGAGATAATTGAAGTCAAGTCGAATTTACATGGTTCAGGATTGCATTATTTTAATATTCAGTAGTACTGCTAGAATAGTATTCAGCAGTCACAATGAGCTCAGTAACCTGAATTTTGCTTTTATACTTCTTATTTAGTAAATTTTTCAATCCTAGGAAATACCATTCTTTTATATTGTGATGGAATCTTACAGGCAAGTCTAAGAAACTTAGAATTTCCTATTTGAACTTTTCTTGACTGTAGCATGGAACTTCCCGTATGCCAACAGAAATGACATTTTCTTTCTGCTATTTGAGTAATCTGCTTCCAAACAGGTAAAACAGGGAATAGGACCAAATGCCTGTGACAATTACCTTTGGAGCAAGATTTGAAGCCAATTAAATCATATCCATATGATTTTGTTTGGACTATAATTGCTATCGCAATGAGATGCAGGAAGAACAGGAGGCCCTGCAGCCAAAAAGGACAGAACTTGGAAGAGTTCAAGGCCCATCACATTAGAGATTCTTACAAATTGTACTCAGAAGAGATCTGACTTGCCCCAAGCAGTTCACAAATTGAGCAGTCCAACTGTATCTTATGTACATTTTCTGCTTTCCAGTTTTGACAGATGCGTACTTGTTGTGTTCCAATTGCTCTCTAAAATATATTTCTTAGCTGCCTGCCTCTGCCTGTTTTCAGTCATGGATCAGTATTGCTAACAGCTTATCAATAATTTAAATCAAAAATATGGAGCAATGAGATCTCTTTAGGCATTGCACTGTCAGCAGGAAAAATGAAGACATGGTAATGAGGAAAACATTAGTCTGATTATTTTAGGAGGGATACATTCTCATGCTTTCATGGTAGTGTAGAAGCTGTAATTACCTCCCCCCAGTGCTTCAGGTCACAACAGCTTGGAGAGTGCTAAAGTTCTTCGTAATTTGATTCTCTCTTGTTATTCTGTGCTTTATCAAAGTTAGAGAAATGTGCACCCAAATCTTACCAGTGCACCCAAGATAGTTCTAGAGTTTTTTTCTCCAAGCCTGGGGATGATTTCTCTTTAGTCTCAGCATGTGCTGACACCTCTGAATAGCTGAGAATGCTCTCCTCAACAAAACTCCTCAGCGGTCACCTGCATCCCACCCTAAAAGAGCCCTGCTGGGAACACTTGGGTCTTCATTGGTCTTTTGTTTATATGAGTGAATTTTCCTCGAAACTGGAAGTTGTAATCAAAAGAAGGTGAATCACAGAACTGAGAGAAAGGAGTTAAAGGGAAACCAATGGAAATTATATTTAGAAACCTGAGTAGACTGAAAGAGGATATTTTTAAAGGAACAGAAAATAAAGCCCTGGCGCATGGGTCAAATTAAAAATGAATATGGTATGAGAAAGGGGTGGAGTTTCAGATGAAGCAAAAAATATGCCTAAAATACGTGATGCATTCTCTCTGTGGGATGGAATGACGTTGAGAATTTCAGAAGCAGATAGCACCCCAAGGAGCAGACAGCAGAGATGACCTCTTTCCACCTCGGCATTACAGAAGACTTAACCTTCTGGATGCTGACTCTGCCTTTCTTGGGGAGAGCATAATGTTCAGTGAACCAACAAATGGATTGAAGTTGTTTGTAAAGAGGAAAGACTGGGTCCATAGTAACGGCTATATTATGATCAACAGTGCTACTTTGTTTCTTTGTTTATGTCTCACAGCCTTTATATTGTCTTTTCGAGAACTGAGCCAGTTGGCCAGTGGCCATGGTAAAATTTTCGTTGCTAGTGAATATGAATACATCCCATCAGTGGATGCATCTTTCAGTATTCTGCTTAAACTCAGCCTTCCATTTGAAATGTCATATAGTTATAGGTGAATAGAGAACAGTATTTAAGAAAAAATGATTTGCTCAAAATAGTGTCCAAATACTAAGCTACATTATGGAACAATTATCGGTATCATTAAGTAATTTGCTTCTATTTTTGTATAAAAACTATAGCATGAAATTACATTTAAGGAAAGTATTTGACTTTGAGCATTTGTCTCGTCCAGAAGATCGTAGGGTACATTTTCTAAGAGAATGAGAAGGAAAGAAGGTTGTCAGAGATGGCTCCGAGAGAGAAAATGTGATGATCTACTGCCAGCCTTCTACGTTTCTAAACTTCTCTGTACCAAACCTAATTAACATAAATTAGCAGGTATTGTTATTAATAAAACTATGGTTCCTTTAAAGGTGGCAATCTAATTACTTTATCTAATATTTTATCTGAATTATTCCTTCAGACAATTCTGTGAGATAGATTATTATTTTCTATTTTACAAATTAGTAAAGTGAGGGGAACCAAAATGTTAAAAAATGAATACCTGACATCATGTAGCCCATGAGGGAATGAGCTGGGATTGGTCCAGGTCTGTCTGGCCCACGCTTTAGTATTTAGGGTCTGCTGCCTTCCCTTACAGCCAGAAACTCCTCCAACAGCAGGCCCACCGAAAGAAAGGGAAGCAATTTCCTGTTACACTTATGCAAAGAATTCCTGTGTGCCTAAAATAAAAGGATTTACTCTACACCATTGGTTTAATTAGCGTAACTGTGAAGATCAACGAGTTCAGAAATGCTTTTTTTTTAAGAAAGGAAAACCAAGGTGACATGGCATAAAACTTGGAGTAGCTATGATTTTTTAAGCACATGTTTAAAGTTTAATGATATAATAGCTTGTCTTCTTTTAAACGACTGATTTTCCTATTAATATCTAAAATAAAATTTTTTTAAGTATAAATTTTGCACCTTGCAAACATTGTATCAGTATTTTGAGTATATATCCATTGCTACATTCTGGTATTTTATAATTGCAGGAAGTCAGTATTCCAAGTGGAATGATTTGGTGTAGTTATTTTGTTCTGAAAAAGCACACAGTATAGCACTGGCTTGTGATAAATCACTGACATTCTGCTATGGTGGCCAGACCATTATTTTCTTATATTAAGAAAAACACTGAGTGCAGCAAACCAGAATTATAGCCCATGTCATATTATTTGCAAGAACAATGACTAAGGTGCCTAGGGCACTTGCATAAACCTCTGTTTCTTGTATTTTCCAGGTGATAAAACCTATTAGTTTGGCAATTTATAGAAAATCCATAGATCCATCTCAGTGCCACTGGAATAACTGATGCCCCTTTGGCAGGGTACATCTACCAGCAACAAGAGGTGGAGGGTGGGAACCAAGGAAGAGGCCTGGGAGAGAGGGTCAGTGTCTAACCACCTACCAGCTGGGAAGAAGGGAGAGAAGCCCAGAGCCTTCAAGTGTCAGAGGGAGGAGTCCAGGATTACTTAGTCATTTATTCTTGGTTTGTCTGTCTGTTCATTAATTTCTTTATTTTAAAGGGAGACTATGTGTTAAATACTTCTCTTTACCCTCCTGAATTATTACAGTCTCTAAATTTTCAGAAGTCTATGATATACGTATCATCTGAGCTATCACAAGCATGCTTTCTTACCAGGATTGAGAAAGCATCTTCCACATGAAAGGCCTTTTTACAAAATGCAAAAGCAGAAGTAAACAGGATTGATACTTACATTAACATTGCATGTAAACTCCAAAAGTCAGCGTTCTATATTTTCCTTATCAGAGTATATATCACACTTAATTTTTTTCAATGTTCATTTTCTGTCTCTTCTAATAAATGTTAAGGTCTGTGAGGAAATAGATTTGCAAATTTTCGAAAAGTATAGAATTCAGCATCGAATGCAATGCTGAATGCCATGGAGTTCACCACTGAGGGTTTCTTGAAAAATTTAATGATGGTATTTTGGGGGGTTTTTTCCCTGCCAAGAAACTCTAAGCCAAATATTCTTTTCTCCAGCTTTCCTTTAATTTGTACCTCCTCACACTTTATTTTAGAGCATTATCATAGATATGCTGAAGAAATCCACTTTTATATTTACTATGATGTGAGGGCTTTACGAGGCAACATTTTATATTAGTTCTCCCCTGCAATAATCAATGCATTAAAAGGGAGGAGATGCTATGCAGGGCTACTTAAACAATCAATGAAACACATTCCTAAGCAACAATAATGTGAGGGAGGCACTGCAATTTGATTAGCGACCTTTTCATTCTGTATAGAGATAACCTTTACTGATATCATTAACCAGATGAAACCCTGGTTTGATGCCGCTCTTTTAAGCACGGAGCTTGGTATTGATTGAGAAGCAAGATCTGAGATTTTGTTAGTGTCGAGCTGTTTACAGAAACGAGAGGTACATTCCTCTCCTTTTCTCCAACCCCCGAAGTAATTGTTTTTTACCATCAGCTAACAGAGGAGAAACCAAGGACATTTTCTTACTTCTGTTCTTTTGCTGTATACACAGAAAGCTGTTTCAGTGAAAGAGCACTTTCTGTATGCTATAAGGATGGAGGCTTTTGTATTAGCAATTCTGGTGTGGCATAAGTGCATCCTCTTTTCTGTTATTTTATTCTCAAGGATCACTCATTATACTGCTCCTTGTTAGTTAGTACTTTTCAATTCAGAAAGCCTACACTACTCCTACATGTGTTTACATTTAAACAAACCAGGTACACTTAATTGTTGCCCTGTGAAAGGCATATGTTATTATGGGGAAGACCTAGAGATTTTTGCATTTCGGCCCAAATGGCTGATTATCTTTGAAAGGTTTAATCTGCATCTTCTTGCATACCATAAAAATAGAGTATTTGTTTGGACTTTTAATGAATGCACATAGGAATCAAACATTAAGTTTTAATTCCTGAGCTAATGTTTAAATGAAAGTCAACTCTTAAGTTGAATACACTATACATTCTAGAAAAAGAGAAGTTTAGCCCTTTTTAACTTAATTTGGTGAGACCAATTTGAGAATAATTCTTTTTATGGTATATGAGTTGGATTGTGTAGTGCCTGGAATATTAGAACATGCATTTGAGTGGAATTATGAAGTTTGATTGATTTGCAGACTAAGTTCATAGCATGTAAGTGTGATCTATGGATTCAGAATGAGTAATTAATGTTTAGCAAATAAGCACTAGAAGAAAATGAATCAAAAGATTTACTAAGGGGACTTCCGGTGGCTCAGTGGTTAAGAATACGCCTGCCAAGGTAGGGGACAAGGGTTTGAGCCCTGGTCCAGGAAGGTCCCACATGCCGTGGAGCAACTAAGCCCATGCGCCACAACTACCGAGCCTGCGCTCTAGAGCCCGCAAACCACTACTATTGAGCCCGCGTGCCTAGAGTCTGTGCTCCACAACAAGAGAAGTCACCGCAATGAGAAGCCCAAGCGCCGCAACTAGAGAAAGCCCGTGCACAGCAACAAAGACCCAACGCAGCCAAAAAATAAATTAATGGATTAAAAAACAGAAAAAAAAAAAAAAAAAGATTTACTAAGGTACAAAGATATTTGAGGGAGGAATAGAAAAATTCTTAAGGGTAAGAGTGTTTTCATATTCCCTTAGGTCCCCAAACACAATAGTAATTTAAATAAAGCACTGTGGGCATCTACTGTTTTTTATTAGCAAGCTTCTTATATATTAAGAAAATATATTAAGTTTCACAATTATTATGTATTTGTAGTTTCAGAGGGACAAAATTTAGTAAAATAACTATGAACGATTGTGGGAATGGGTAGTAAGAATGGATATGGTTGCTTATCATGAAAACTGAAAATTTATCTAATTCTAGGTGTCAAAGACAGAGACCAAATTTTCAAATGGAAAGTACATTTTAAAAAAATCAGTGGACACTCTCTTTTAAAACATGAAATCTCATGTACCATGTGAAGCCCTTTGGTGATGAAAAGTTGAGAACAGAGCAGAAATAAATTTACAGTAAATACCATGGGGTTGTTTTTAGTTTGGAGTTGACTTTTTCTCTGTCAGTATAAACTTGGTTTTTTTCTACCCTTATGAATTACAGATTACAGTTTGTGCAAACATAAAAATGTTGATTTGCTGCACTTTACTGCTGAGTCAGATGTTTTGTTCTTTGTAATCTGTTTTCAGCCTAAAATAACATCAACAGTGATAATGCAAAATCAAAATACTTAAAGCCCTGGAGGGAAAATCCATCAAAATAATGTCCCCACTTCCTAATTCTGAATATTGTGATTCATCTGTCCTTTTATATATAGAAGAAGGAAGTGGAGAAGAGTCTGGGGACTGGGAATTGGAGAAGTAAATAAAGACAGAAGGAAGGAAAGAAGGAAGGAAGGGAGGGAGGAAGGGAGGAAGGAACGGAGGGAGGAAGGGAGGGAAAGAAAGAACTAAATAAAAGATGGGTAAGGAGAGAATAATAAAAATATTGGAAGACGATTTTGGAATTGATTGCACTCACTTAAACTTCTGGGGTGCAGTTTAACACACTGAAAGAACTCCTTGTTCCTTGGCCCCTGCAGTACCTCTAGGTCCTTAAAACAGAGTTATTCTTTTTAAATCAGTGGTGTGCAGATTCTTGCCACTCAAAGTGTAACTCTCTGGCCAGCAGTATCAATGGGAACTTGTAAGAATATCAGCTTCTCACGTCTCCACCAGCTCCCTCAGGCCAGAATCAGAATCTGCGTTTTTAGGTCGATCCCCAGGTGGTCATATGTTGTTAAGAATAAGTTCAGCCGTGCACAGCCCTGTGTCTACTGGCAGAGTGTGCACTTGTCCCTGAGTGACCAGGGACCACAAACAAAGAAGCACAACGTGTAAAAAGCAGAAGAAAAATCTCCCAGGAAGAAAGCATAAATAAGAGGAAATATAAAATCTCCGATTTATGCTAAGTGCTTCCCACTAAACAATACATCACTAAAGTCATTCATTAGCTCTAACTTGAGAAAAACAAACTATAAGGGGTGGACTTGCCTTTTTCTGCTTCTCAACATCAAACAAAAACTTTCTTACAACTCTGATGTTTAATAAATAGTTTTAAATGGTGTGTTTATCCTTACCAGCTCAAGTCTCAGGTAGTAATACTTTAATGTTTTGGTTTTGAATGAATTTAACTATTTCTCTAGGTTACACTGCTCCCAACTGTCCATTTCCATGTAGATATGTGTTTTTTAGAATTTTTTATGTGTGTTTGTAATGCATATATTATGTGACCAGGATACATAAACACACGTGATACATAAACACACCATGTGAATGCTTCATCATCTTTATTACATGCTGTGAGACTACAATAGTTTCTGCCTTTCTGTAGAAGAGGAAGAAGGCTTATCTGTATATGCCAAAAGCACTGGAGACTTAGAGCATCTCAACAATAACAAAACCAACCAGAATACCTGAGAGAAGAAAAATGGCATCTGCTCTTCAGCCAATAGACTGCAAAGAGGGGCAAGTTATTAAAGAAGAAAGAAAACATGTTTTCAAATTTCAGTATTATATTTTAGTCGTGGCAGTAGTAGCTTATTTCTAGCTGATGTTAACAAATGTCAAATATGATTGTGGAGAGAAAGAAAGGCTCTTCCCGAACTATGACATTCTTGGTAGGAATTAAATTTCTATTATCCTTTTTTTTTTTGGCAAATGATCCTCTGATGTGTGAACTGGAGAATACAGTACATGTTTGTATATATAATGCTACAATGCTTATATTATCAACTTTTGTTTATAACTTGGCCCTTGGAAGTGACTGTTGAGGAAAGGAATTGCTCTAAACTTGAAAATCCTAAGACGTTCTGAGGGTACTGCCAAAAAAACATACTGACTTCTAAAAAAATGTGCCTACGTCTTTGCTTTGAAGGAAAGATAAACAGTGTTCTTGCAAGGTGGGAAGGGTGTCAAAGAGTTTCACACTCACAGTCCCAGAGAAAAGAGACTGTTTCGATGTGGCTGCTTTGTTAACCATGAGCAAAGTGAAATGAATTGGCATGACGACCTGCAAACATACTGTAGCAAAAGAATAACAATAAAAAATAAAACAATTAAAAACAAAGAAAGCAGAAAACAAATGAGAATAGCCTGTCAAATACAGATTGAAAAAATACCTAAGACAAAAATGAGATAGAAATCCAAAGACTTCCACAAGTACCCAATGCTATGCATTATTTTAAAAAATGCATTATCTAAAGAAGACCAGGAATTCCGTAGATGTGAGCTCAAAGACAGAGTGATAAAACCAGAGAAAGTATTTATTTTCTTCAGAGCTGAGGAGGCAAATTGAGAAATTTAAAAAAGACCTTTATAAATCTGACAAGCAAATTAGCATCAAGAAAGAACCGCGATGAGATCACCGGCATGAAAGAAATACTTGAAATAATTGTAGTGAAAGCAGGTGGGAGACAGAAATTAGAATAATTAGCAAAAAATGATAGACAAGAATGGGTATCTCTGAAGGGTAAAAGCCATTAAATGGAAAGGAAAAATATTTAAAGACACAATGAAAGAAAAAAGTAAAATTAAAAGCATACCTGGATCTGCAAATTAAATGGGCCCATCAAACTGACATAAAACAGGATATGTGGACATATCCTGTTATCTAGCATCAAGGAAAAGAAAAATTCCACTGGCACCCAGATGATAAAATCAAGTCGCATAGAAAGGGGAAAACAAACAAAACAAAACAGGCTTACCTCAGACTTCTTCACAGCAATTCTGAGTGCCAGAAGACACTGGAGGATAATAATTTTCATTGGTATCATTTACCAATGAAAATATATCTAGCAAGCTGCTGTAGGAACATATTCTCTGTGATACAATAACTATCTATGCCTTCCTGAAAAAAATGACTCAAATGTAAACTTCGTGAAATCAAGAATGAATCAAAATCAAAAACTCAAGAATAGGAATGTGTGATAAGATTCTCACAGTAACACTGACTTAATTTAACTATAGGACTAAGATTAAATACCTGGTAAAAATAGGGTTATAGAAGAGAAAGCAGATATTATTATATCATTCTTATTATTTTTGGAATATTTATGTATAATTAAAATGTAGGGAAAGGTGGGAGAGGAGATGGAAGAAAGTATAAGTAATAATAGCCCATATTTTTAAATCTGAGCATCCAATTATATTGTGAGAACTTGAAATATATGATTAAATGAATAAAAGATATATTCTGTGTGTGTGCATATATATCTTTAAATTTTTTTCCTAGCTCTGTCTGGTGAGAGGGTCTAGAAGGAATGTATGAGTGTTCAGCACTTGGTTCCTAAATGCTGTTCTCCATTAAGATAAATCAAGGTAAGAAGACTGATTTTAGTCTGGGACAGGGAAAGTATAGCTAAGCCTGAAACATCTTGTTGCCCCAGAAATAAGAATGTGCTCAAAGAATGATAGTGACATAACAAAAGGACACAGGAGCCAGACTGAAGGGGCTCTCACTGGCTAAATTTGAAATAATTTCAATATTAAAGTAGGTAATAAAATAATTGGTTTTTACCAATTGAATAAAATAAAAACCCATGAGTTTCTTTTAATATAAATAAATAAAAATGGTTGTGACAAGAAAGCTCTTTTTTATTATACAATAAAATGACAGCTAATAAATATACAAGTAACCAATGGATGCTAAAAACTGCTGGGTGAGAATATGATAAGAAAATGGATCAAAGTTAAGTTCATCAATTTCAGGGCAATCTGATGTCACATGCCTCTTGATATAATGCAATGAGAATGACCCAACATCACTTTCCTGGCATTTCTGCTAAAAACGTATAACCTGAATCTAATCCTGAGGAAATGTTAGGCAAATACAAACTGAGAGGCAGTCTATAAAATAATTTGCTGTACCCTTAAAAATTTCAAGATCAATAAAGACAAAGAAAGATTGAGGAAATGTTCCAGATTAAAGGAGTCTATAGAAAAAGAACACTAAATGCAATATGTGACGATGGACTGGATCCTGAAATGGAGAAATAATAGCTCTAAAGGACATTAGTGGGATAATTTACAAATTTGAATATGGACTGTGGGTTAGATAATAATATTTTATCAATGTTAAATTTCATAATTTTGAGAATTATACTGTAGCAATGTAACAAAATATCCTTGCTCTTAGGAAGTACACACTGTGTACTGCTAAAGGTATACATTGTCTCAAACTTACTCTCAGTGATTCAGAAAAAAAATGATATGCCTATACATAGATTGATAGATGGAAATTGGTAAATCTGGGTAGAGAGTGTTTGGGTTTTGTTTGTAGTATTCTTCAAATCTTTCTGTAAGTTTGCAATTATGCCGAAATAAAAAGTTACAAACATCTAATGATGATTCATCTGTATAATAGCCCTTCCACCTTTGCACAACTATTTCTGTACCACATCTCTCCGAGTAGAAACAGGCATCTCCAAAGTTTTTCACTGAATGGTGTATCCCAGTGCATGTATGTCTTGGTCACATGTTTATAAACTACACACACACACACACACACACACACACACACACACACACACACACTACCAATACTTCTAACACTTCAGTGGAGTGCCACACGTCTCCATCCTTGTTCATCTTTTCTAAGTACACTCACTCTTCTGACTATCTCATCTACTCATATCTTTACATGTCATCTACTTGTCAATAACAAATGGAGTTTGAAGAATAAAAACACTTTAACATTTCACCAGCAAAGTCCAATGATATCTCCTGAAATATATATTCTTTCATAGGAAAGTATTACTAACATAGATGATGATAGACTCATTGAATAATATCAAGAAAGAAATCAACGTTGAAGTTTATTGCAAGACCCAGGGACTTGATAGCTTCCAGGATGAAAACATAAAGAATATACTGACTAAAATTTCAAAGAAAAATAAAATTATTTTCTGGATAAGCTAAAACTGCTAGTAATTATCTTACCAGTTCAATAACTGCTGGCTAAACTGGCCTATGGGAGTGCTTTTTTCCCCTAGAACTGTGGGAAATATGCATTGACATCTCTTAATCTCAAATGCTGGGATTAATAGACCCAACAATGTGTTGATTAAAATGATGGAGGAAACACTGCAAGGGCCAATTTTTGATGAAGGAGACAGATCTATTCAAGTAAGACTTTTTATTGATTAGTGGCCATATAGTGATGAAGAAACATACAGTACTCAGATTTGAAACAGACACATCTTCACACAAAAGCAATCCTTAAGAGATATTCAAATAAGCAATTCTTGAACACTTGATAAAAAGAGGAATGGATACTAGGGAAGTCAATTCACATGTGACTATTTCCTGGAAGCTTCTGCCACATTGATGAGATTAGGGTCCTTGGTGTGATTCATTCATTCATTTAAGTCAGTAAACATTTATTAGGTAGTCATTTTGTTAAGCTTTTTGACTGACAGTAAAATATTGCATTTATTTTTCTTAGCCACCTGAGAAGTTTTGTAGATGAGTCCAAGGTATTAAGGATAGAGGAAAGAGATTTTATGATGACAAAAGAAGACACATTTGTTATTATGCTTACTTGCTTGTCTCTAAAGTTAAACAAATTTGTAACTTCCAAAAATTGGGGTAAATAAAGATAATGTTTTCTTTTGAAAAACATATTTGTGGATATACATATGTATGTATGTGTGCAAATATACGTATATGTGAACAGATGTAGATGGATGGATGGACAGATAATCTGGGTGGATGCACAACAAACTGTTGACAATGGTTAATCCTTAAGAATAGGATAGAATTGAGGTGGTAGGAACCATAAATTTTACATTATATTCATCTTCATTACTGTTTGTATTGTTTATAAGGAAATATGTTACTTCTGCATGGAAAAGGAATCAAAATAATACGAGGAAAAAGTCTGACTTCCTTGTATTTGGTGGCATTGAAGCCTGAGATCCAATAGCACAGGATTGATGGGCACTTTGTTTTTATTATTTTTTGAACCATGCTTATGTATCTAGGAACTTGTCAAAGACTACAGCCCAGGGAGGCACCTCCTCTATTCAATTTCAACACTCTGTCTTGTAAATGTGGATTCATTCTTTTCTTGTGAGAAATGACAAAGTCAGGAAGCAGCTCTACACTTCTGAGGGAAATCTTTTTTTCTGTATAAACTCAGGAAGCTTGATCCTCAGTGTGTTTGGGGATCCCAAAGAAGTTTAATATTTAAAAATTATTAAGCACAATGTGGTTTGGCAATATATCTGATGACTCTTCCCATAAGAAAATACTAACAGTCCTCCTATTATACACTGAAAAATAAAATGTCTCCCTACTGCCTACATTTTTATTCTTGGGAATATTAAAAAACTCAACATTGGTGTTACCATTGCAGTTGTTTTTTCAATAACTGGCTGTTTTAATTTCCTTATGATACAGCAGATATCTTCCCAGTCCTCATAGATAAATAAACTTTAAACATATTTAAAACATATGGGAGATAATTACCTCAGAGAATAGTTGAACTTCACATCGGAAAGAACCTCCAAGGTACTCTAACTAAATCCTCTCATTTTGTATAGGCAAAAACTAAGCCCCAGTGAAGTGTTTTGTCCAAGGTCACACAGCTAATTGCTGACAGAACCAAGGTTGGAAAACTAATTGGTTGTGACTGATATCTCCTGTCTGTACCTGGGAATGTTAGCTTCCCACGCTATGCCCATTCTTCCTTTTGTGCAGCTTAGTAAGGAACTTTGCCATATAAGGAAGGATATCTTCATCTAAGAAAAAAATCCAGGAGTGGAGCAGGAGAGTGGATTGAGATTTGACTGAGTTTGGTGTTTATCCATATTGACTCACTGATGGTTAATACATTGAAAAATAAGCCTGTGCTTATTAAATAATCAAAATATCTAGGGGCACTCATCTAAACTAAGATCCTTATATTTTATAGCCAAAATGTTTATGTGAATTCATCACTTTATATGGGAGACTAGACACTATATACTTGTTGTCTGTGACTCTCTTATAATGAGGTGTCACTTTTCATTGTTCCATATAATTTTTTAATAAAATATACTATGGAACTGAAATGATTAATATATCCCAAATGGTTCAGTTGATCTGGCTGTTTTATATATAGTGTACTCCTTGTCCAAGTTGTGTAAAAATTCTTCACTTTTTAAAAATCTTGCCTCGCTTTAGGAGCCAGTTACTCTAAAACCTCTGACCTCGGTTTTGATACTATCATCATCTGAAAGGCAGGTTTAATTCCAACCTCTAGGTAGGGTGGTGTATATCCAGGTTTGTCTATAAGAGTCCTGGTTTTTATCTGCTATCCCATTGTAATTAATGAGTGCCTCCTTTTATTCTCAGAGTCAAGTTTTGGATAGTGAAATATATGGTTATCCTACCTACAGTGGATGTAAAATATGCTAGAGAAGGAATTTTCCTACTCCAACTTTAAAGCAAATCTCAGCATTTTTTTTCCTGTTTGAGCTGTCTGCCCCTTTCTGTTTTCAATGTCTTAAGAGTTTTACCTCTTCCCTTCCTAGATTCATTGAAACTGATTTGTCTTTCAAACTCCATTCTACTCAATACTCAATATTTGACTTGATTAAACTAGGATATCTGCCAAGTCCACTTTCATTTTGGTTTCAACTTACTATCCTTGTATAGAGTGTGAATAGATCTTTTAGGCTTAAAATGATTAGGTTATCAAGAGGAATTTGATGAAGGGTTTGTGCTTTGCAGGGAGAAAAACATATAGTTCCGTAGAAACAATGCAAATACAATTGTTTGTGTGTTGGGTCTCAAATCTGAACACGCTTATACCTAGAAAAACCTAAACAGTTCTTCCTAAGAAATCTTTTAAGATCCTGCCAAATTTTATTCCAATCTCTTCAAGCCTAATCACCCAAGTTTAAAAATCTATGATCTCCTAAAATGGGCAGAAAATTTAGTGTAAAGAATATGGGCTTTGTGGCCACATGGACATGATTTCAAATTCTGCTATCACTCTTTCAAGCTGCGTGCCTCAGCTTCCTATTCTGTAAATGGAGAGAACTTATGAAAAGTGTCTTTTATGTAATGAGGATTTACTACATTTTCATGCAATTCTAATACTGTATACATTTTTCTGTAATGATTTTATGGAAATTTTGGAAGTAAGTTTGCCTTTCCTACATCTTCCTACCTATGGAACAATTTAAATATCTTTTGAGGCCATCTCTGTCTTTCTATCCCTACTGCCTAATTCCAGACCATCACGATGTCTTAACTGGATAAAGAAAGATCCTCTTAAATAGTCCTTTAGATCACTTTTTCCTAAATTCTTTCTCCACTTAACATTCTAAAAACAAAATATCCCATGTTTAAAATCCTTCTGTAGCTACCCATTGCCTTCAGGATAAAACCCCAATTCCTGACTCTGGCTTTTGCCTATATTTCTTCCTGCATATTTTATCTATTAGTCTGTCATTCATTCTACATTCCATCTCTGTAGAACTACTTGAAGTGGCCCAAGTATGTCCTGTCTCCTGCCTGGAATGTTAGTCCTTTTCCTTTCCTTCTGCATTCAAAATGTGCTTTGGTTTCATCTCCTCAAGGAAGCCTTCTTCGGTCACTTCCCTTCTTGATTCCATGCTACTCTAATGTGCTCTCCTATAATTTTATGCTGATTTCCCAAGTGTGTAGACTTCTTCCACCTCCAAAAGGTAAGTCTCTCCCCATACTGGATTTCGTATTTTTCTTTATACTCAAACATTGCACATTATATGAACTCAATAAATGTGGGCTTCAATAAATTGAAGGAAGGAAAGAAGGGAAGAGAGGAAGAAAGGAGGGGATGAAAGAAGAAACTTACACCTTATATTCCTAGGAAATTTTGTATTCTGGATAAAGAAATATTATTATCCCATGATATAGCAAGGAATAATTATACAGCTCTCATGACTGAGCACAAGGCCCTGTCTATAGAAGGCAATCAAAAACTATTTGCAGCTTTGATTTATTGACTAAATAAATGGCACCTATGTATTAAATTAATATTTAGTCAGTACCATAAGAAAAGGGCACTTTTTTCCATAACAATTTAAAATGATGTTATTTGCCACTGAGTGGCAACAGTGTTCAAGCAAGGAATTTCCTCTACCAGGGTGTCCTAGGGGGACAGATGCTGTGGTGCCTGGGAAGAATCATTCTCTTGCAAACAAAGGATCGCCCTCTCTTTGCCTGCCATCACAAAACACCTTTCTGATGTGACTGGACCCAGAGTGTGTTTAGCCAGTCACATCACCCACAATACATCTGAGTCCCAGGACCCAGAAAGGCTGACTCACTAAAACAGGTAATTAGGAAGCAGTAGGAAATGAGACAGGAGAGGAAATCTAATTTACAGCTCACTGGAGAGCTCTGAATCAGTGTGGAGGAGAACTGAGATGGGAGATGAAATTATCTGAGAGCTCACCTCTCTAAAATTATTTAGTCTTCCCCCTTTTCATTTAAAAAACATATGTTGTAAATGCAAGGATTTAACTTCTGCTCCTGAAGAGTTGGCAGCTGAGAGCACTTTCTTGAAACCGCCTGAAAAGGATAGAATTAGGATATCTGCTATTTTAATAAGTGCAATTACTGTAGAGTTCAGGAGACAAAGGAGATATCTGGAAGCTCTTAGGACCTTCCAGCAAAAAAAAACCCATACCTAGTTAGGTGCATATATCCATGAAGGATATTCTGGCAAGTCAAGGAGACATTCTGGCCTTTGTGTTAAGAAAATTCAAGGGTTTAAAGGCCCCTTGTGTAGATACAACTACATGCCTAGAGCCCAACAGGGGCTCTTTCTTTATTTCCGGGATGCCTAGCTGCTGAGCCACAAGGAGATTTGCAGGGTTCTGTCAGTTGTAAAGGTGGATTAGTCTTTGCCTCATGCTTATGGACTTGGGTTAGATGATTGTTGACTGAAGAGTAGTAACCCAGGCAGGAATATAAATAATACATTCAAGAAATATTTATCAAAGACCTATATTATAGTTGATACTGTTCTGAACACTGAGAATAATGAGGTTTTAAAAGCCTAAATCTTATGTTTCTGATCTTATTTATAACTTCTGATACATTTCTGATGGTATAAAACTTATTCTAGAGGACATAAAGTAAACATAATTAAACTAACTAATGAAATTAATGAATAAGTAAAAAAGAACCAAAGACAATTTTGGATAGTGGTAAGTGCTATAAAGAGAAACTGAAATAGGGAAATGAGGTAGAGAGAGTAAGTGTATGTGGTGGGGAAGATGGTGAGCCAGAGTGGTCAGGAAATTCTTTTTCTGGGGAGGAAGCATTTTTGTTGTTGTTGTTGTTCTTTTTTTTTTTTTTTTTGGCATTTATTGTTTGTGGGTCATGCTCTTTTTTTTTACATCTTTATTGGAGTATAATTGCTTTACAATGGTGTGTTAGTTTCTGCTTTATAACAAAGTGAATCAATTATACATATACATATGTTCCCATATCTCTTCCCTCTTGCGTCTCTCTCCCTCCCACCCTCCTTATCCCACCCTCTAGGTGGTCACAAAGCACCAAGCTGATCTCCCTGGGCTATGCGGCTGCTTCCCACTAGCTATCTACTTTACGTTTGGTAGTGTATATATGTCCATGCCTCTCTCTCGCTTTGTCACAGCTCACCCTTCCCCCTCCCCATATCCTCAAGTCCATTCTCTAGTAGGTCTGTGTCTTTATTCCTGTCTTACCCCTAGGTTCTTCATGACATTTTTTATTTCTTAAATTCCATATATATGTGTTAGCATATGGTATTTGTCTTTCTCTTTCGGACTTACTTCACTCTGTATGACAGACTCTAGGTCTATCCACCTCATTACAAATAGCTCAATTTCATTTCTTTTTATGGCTGAGTAATATTCCATTATTATGGAATACTGGAGTAATATTCCAGTATATATGTGTCACATCTTCTTTATCCATTCATCCAATGATGGACACTTAGGTTGTTTCCATCTCTGGGCTATTGTAAATAGAGCTGTAATGAACATTTTGGTACGTGACTCTTTTTGAATTATGGTTTTCTCAGGGTATATGCCCAGTAGGATTGGTTGGTCATATGGTAGTTCTATTTGTAGTTTTTTAAGGAACCTCCATACTGTTCTCCAAAGTGGCTGTATCAAGTTACATTCCCACCAACAGTGCAAGAGTGTTCCCTTTTCTCCACACCCTCTCCAGCATTTATTGTTCGTAGATTATTTTATGATGGCCATTCTGACTGGTGTGAGATGATATCACACTGTAGTTTTGATTTGCATTTCTCTAATGTTTAATGATGTTGAGCATTCTTTCATGTGTTTGTTGGCAGTCTGCATATCTTCTTTGGAGAAATGTCTTTTTAGGTCTTCTGCCCATTTTTGGATTGGGTTGTTTGTTTTTTTGTTATTGAGCTGCATGAGCTGCTTGTAAATTTTGGAGATTAATCCTTTGCCAGTTGCTTCATTTGCAAATACTTTCTCCCATTCTGAGGGTTGTCTTTTGGTCTTGTTTATGGTTTCCTTTGCTGTGCAAAAGCTTTGAAGTTTCATTAGGTCCCATTTATTTTTGTTTTTATTTCCATTTCTCTAGGAGGTGGGTCAAAAAGGATCTTGCTGTGATTTATGTCATAGAGTGTTCTGCTTATGCTTTCCTCTGAGAGTGTGATAGTTTCTGGCCTTTCATTTAGGTCTTTAATCCATTTTGAGCTTATTTTTGTGTATGGTGTTAGGGAGTGATCTAATCTCATACTTTTACATGTACCCGTCCAGTTTTCCCAGCACTAATTATTTAAGAGGCTGTCCTTTCTCCACTGTACATTCCTGCTTCCTTTATCAAAGATAAGGTGAATATATGTGCATGGATTTATCTCTGGGCTTTCTATCCTGTTCCATTGATCTATATTTCTGTTTTTGTGCCAGTACCATACTGTCTAGATTACTGTAGCTTTGTAGTATAGTCTGAAGTCAGGGAGCCTGATTCCTCGAGCTCCGTTTTTCTTTCTCAAGATTGCTTTGGCTATTCGGGGTCTTTTGTGTTTCCATACAAATTGTGAAATTTTTTGTTCTACTTCTGTGAAAAATGCCAGGGGTAGTTTGATAGGGATTGCATTGAATCTGTAGATTGCTTTGGGTAGTAGAGTCATTTTCACAATGTTGATTCTTCCAATCCAAGAACATGGTATATCTCTCCATCTATTTGTGTCATCTTTAATTTCTTTCATCAGTATCTTATAATTTTCTGCATACAGGTCTTTTGTCTCCTTAGGTAGGTTTATACCCAGATGTTTTATTCTTTTTGTTGCAGTGGTAAATGGGAGTGTTTTCTTTATTTAACTTTCAGATTTTTCATCATTAATAGACAGGAATGCCAGAGATTTCTGTGCATTAATTTTGTATCCTGCTACTTTACCAAATTCATTGATTAGCTCTAGTAGTTTTCTGGTAGCATCTTTAGGATTCTCTATGTATAGTATCATGTCACCTGTAAACAGTGACAGCTTTACTTCTTCTTTTCCGATTTGGATTCCTTTTATTTCATTTTCTTCTCTGATTGCTGTGGCTAACATTTCCAAAACTATGTTGAATGAGTGGTGAGAGTGGGCAACCTTGTCTTGTTCCTGATCTTAGTGGAAATGCTTTCAGTTTTTCACCATTGAGGATGATGTTGGCTGTGGGTTTGTCATATATGGCCTTTATTATGTTGAGGAAAGTTCCCTCTATGCCTACTTTCTGCAGGGTTTTTATCATAAATGGGTGTTGAATTTTGTCGAAAGCTTTCTCTGCATCTATTGAGATGATCATATGGTTTTTCTCCTTCAATTTGTTAATATGGTGTATCACATTGATTGATTTGTGTATATTGAAGAATCCTTGCATTCCTGGGATAAACCCCACTTGATCATGGTGTGTGATCCTTTTAATGTGCTGTTGGATTCTGTTTGCTAGTATTTTGTTGAGGATTTTTGCATCTATGTTCATCAGTGATATTGGCCTGTAGTTTTCTTTCTTTGTGACATCCTTGTCTGGTTTTGGTATCAGGGTGATGGTGGCCTCATAGAATGGGTTTGGGAGTGTTCCTCCCCCTGCTATATTTTGGAAGAGTTTGAGAAGGGTATGTGTTAGCTCTTCTCTAAACGTTTGATAGAATTCGCCTGTGAAGCCATCTGGTCCTGGGCTTTTGTTTGTTGGAAGATTTTTAATCACAGTTTCAATTTCAGTGCTTGTGATTGGTCTGTTCATATTTTCTATTTCTTCCTGATTCAGTCTTGGCACGTTGTGCATTTCTAAGAATTTGTCCATTTCTTCCAGGTTGTCCATTTTATTGGCATAGAGTTGCTTGTAGTAATCTCTCATGATCTTTTGTATTTCTGCAGTGTCAGTTGTTACTTCTTTTTTTTCATTTCTAATTCTATTGATTTGAGTCTTCTCCCTTGTTTTCTTGATGAGTCTGGCTAATGGTTTATCAATTTTTTATCTTCTCAAAGAACCAGCTTTCAGTTTTATTGATCTTTGCTATCATTTCCTTCATTTCTTTTTCATTTATTTCTGATATGATTTTTATGATTTCTTTCCTTCTGCTAACTTTGGGGGTTTTTTGTTCTTCTTTCTCTAATTGCTTTAGGTGCAAGGTTAGGTTGTTTATTCGAGATGCTTCCTGTTTCTTAAGGCAGGATTGTATTGCTATAAACTTCCATCATAGAACTGCTTTTGTGCATCCCATAGATTTTGGGTCGTCGTTTCTCCATTGTCATTTGTTTCTATGTATTTTTTGATTTCCTCTTTGACTTCTTCAGTGAACACTTCATTATTAAGTAGTGTATTGTTTAGCCTCCATGTGTTTGTATTTTTTACAGATCTTTTCCTGTAATTGATATCTAGTCTCATAGCATTGTGGTCGGAAAAGATATTTGATACAATTTCGATTTTCTTAAATTTACCAAGGCTTGATTTGTGACCCAAGATATGATCTATCCTGGAGAATGTTCCATGAGCACTTGAGGAAAATGTGTATTCTGTTGTTTTTGGATGGAATGTCCTATAAATATCAATTAAGTCCATCTTGTTTAATGTATCCTTTAAAGCTTGTGTTTCCTTATTTATTTTCATTTTGGATGATGCGTCCATTGGTGAAAGTGGGGTGTTAAAGTCCCCTACTATGAATGTGTTACTGTGAATTTCCCCTTTTATGGCTGTTAGTATTTGCCTTATGTATTGAGGTGCTCCTATGTTGAGTGCATAAATATTTACAATTGTTATATCTTCTTCTTGGATCTATCCCTTGATCATTATGTAGTGTCCTTCTTTGTCTCTTGTAATAGTCTTTATTTTAAAGTCTATTTTGTCTGATATGAGAATTGCTGCTCCAGCTTTCTTTTGGTTTCCATTTGCATGGAATATCTTTTTCCATCCCCTTACTTTCAGTCTGTATGTGTGTCTAGGTCTGAAGTGGGTCTCTTGTAGACAGCAAATATATGGGTCTTGTTTTTGTATCCGTTCAGCCAATCTGTGTCTTTTGCTGGGAGCATTTAGTCCATTTACATTTAAGATAATTATCGATATGTATGTTCCTATTCCCATTTTCTTAATTGTTTTGGGTTCATTATTGTAGGTCTTTTCCTTCTCTTGTGTTTCTTATCTAGAGAAGTTCCTTTCGCAGTTGTTGTAAAGCTGGTTTGGTGGTGCTGAACTCTCTCAGCTTTTGCTTGTCTGTAAATGTTTTAATTTCTCCATGAAATCCAAATGAGATCCTTGCTGGGTAGAGTAATCTTGGTTGCAGGTTTTTCTCCTTCATCACTTTAAATATGTCCTGCCAGTCCCTTCTGGCTTGCAGAGTTTCTGCTGAAAGATCAGCTGTTAACCTTATGGGGATTCCCTTGTGTGTTATTTGTTGTTTTTCCCTTGCTGCTTTTAATATGTTTTTTTTGTATTTAATTTTTGACAGTTTGATTAATATGTGTCATGTCATATTTCTCCTTGGATTTATCCTGTATGGGACTCTCTGTGCTTCCTGGACTTGATTAACTATTTCCTTTCCCATATCAGGGAAGTTTTCAACTGTAATCTCTTCAAATATTTTCTCAGTACCTTTCTTTTTCTCTTCTTCTTCTGGAACCCCTATAATTCGAATGTTGGTGTGTTTAATGTTGTCCTAGAGGTCTCTGAGACTGTCCTCAGTTCTTTTCGTTCTTTTTTCTTTATTCTGCTCTGCAGTAGTTATTTCCACTATTTTATCTTCCAGGTCACTTATTCGTTCTTCTGCCCAGTTATTCTGCTATTAATCCCGTCTAGAGTATTTTTCTTTTTCTTTTTTTTGCCGTACACGGGGCTCTCACTGCTGTGGCCTCCCATGTTGTGGAGCACAGGCTCCAGATGCGCAGGCTCAGCAGCCATGGCTCACGGGCGAAGCCTCTCCATGGCATGTGGGATCCTCCCAGACCGGGGCACGATCCCGCGTCCCCTGCATCAGCAGGCGGACTCCCAACCACTGGGCCACCAGGGCAGCCCTAGAGTATTTTTAATTTCATTTATTGTGTTGTTCATCATTGTTTGTTTCATCTTTAGCTCTTCTAGGTCGTTGTTAAATGTTTCTTGCATTTTCTCTATTCTATTTCCAAGATTTTGGATCATCTTTACTATTATTATTCTGAATTCTTTTTCAGGTAGACTGCCTAGTTCCTCTTCATTTGTTAGGTCTGGTGGGTTTTTATCTTGCTCCTTCATCTTCTGTGTGCTTTTCTGTCTTCTCATTTTGCTTATCTTACTGTGTTTGGGGTCTCCTTTTTGCAGGCTGCAGGTTCTTAGTTCCCGTTGTTTTTGTTGTCTGTCCCCAGTGGCTAAGGTTGGTTCAGTGGGTTGTGTAGGCTTCCTGGTGGAGGGGACTAGTGCCTGTGTTCTGGTGGATGAGGCTGGATCTTGTCTTTCTGGTGGGCAGGTCCACGTGTGGTGTTGTGTTTTGGGTTGTCTGTGGACTTATTATGATTTTAGGCAACCTCTCTGCTAATGGGTGGGGTTGTGTTCCTGTCTTGCTAGTTGTTTGGCATAGGGTGTCCAGCACTGTAGCTTGCTGGTCGTTGAGTGAAGCTGGGTGCTGGTGTTGAGATGGAGATCTCTGGGAGATTTTCGCTGTTTGATATTATGTGGAGCTGGGAGGTCTCTTGTGGACCAGTGTCCTGAAGTTGGCTCTCCACCTCAGAGTCACAGCACTGACTGCTGGTTGCAGCACCAAGAGCCTTTCATCCACACGGCTCAAAATAAAAGGCAGAAAAAGTAGAAAGAAAGAATTAGTAGAACAAGAAAGAAAGAAAGAAAGAAAGGAGGGAGGGAGGGAGGAAGGAGGGAAGGAGGGAAGGAAGGAAAAAAGAAAGAAGATAAAGTAAAATAAAATAAAGTAAGATAAAATACAATAAAGTGATTAAAATAAAAAAATAATTATTAAGAAAAAAAGATTTTTAAGAAACACAAAAGAATGGACAGATAGAACCCTAAGACAAATGGTGGAAGCAAAGCTATACAGACAAAATCTCACACAGAAGCATACACATACACACTCACAAAAAGAGGAAAAGGGGAAAAAATAATAAATGTTGCTCTCAAAGTCCACCGCCTCAATTTGGGATGATTCGTTGTCTAAAGGAGGGAAGGAAGGAAAGAAAGAAAGAAAGAAGATAAAGTAAAATAAAATAAAGTTATTAAAATAAAAAAATTATTAAAATAAAACAAGAAAACGGACGGATCGAACCCTAGGACAAATGGTGGAAGCAAAGCTATACAGATAAAATCTCACACAGAGGCACAGACATACACACTCACAAAAAGAGGAAAAGGGGAAAAAACCATAAATCTTGCTCTCAAAGTCCACCTCCTTAATTTGGGATGATTCGTTGTCTATTCATGTATTCCACAGATGCATGGTACATCAAGTTGATTGTGGAGCTTTAATCCGCTGCTCCTGAGGCTGCTGGGAAAGATTTCCCTTTCTCTTCTTTGTTCTCACAGCTCCCGGGGTTCAGCTTTGGATTTGGCCCCGCCTCTGCGTGTAGGTCGCCAGAGAGCGTCTGTTCTTCGCTCAGACAGGACGGGGTTAAAGGAGCTGCTGATTCGGGGGTTCTGGCTCACTCAGGCCGGGGGGCAGGGAGGGGCACGGAGTGCGGGGCGGGCCTGCGGCGGCAGAGGCCGCCGTGACGTTGCACCACTGAGGCGCGCTGTGCCTTCTCCCGGAGTAGTTGACCCTGGATCCCAGGACCCTGCCAGTGGCGGGCTGCACAGGCTCCCCGGAAGGGGGGTGTGGAGAGTGAGCTGTGCTCGCACACAGGCTTCTTGGTGGCGGCAGCAGCAGCCTTAGCGTCTCATGCCCGTCTCTGGGGTCCGCGCTTTTAGCTGCGGCTCGCACCCGTCTCTGGAGCTCCTTTAAGCAACGCTCTTAATCCCCTCTCCTCGCACACCAGGAAACAAAGAGGGAAGAAAAAGTCTCTTGCCTCTTCGGCAGGTCCAGACTTTTCCCCGGACTCCCTCCCGGCTAGCCGTGGTGCACTATCCCCCTGCAGGCTGTGTTCACGCCGCCAACCCCAGTCCTCTCCCTGCGCTCCAACCGAAGCCCAAGCCTCAGCTCCCAGCCCCGCCTGCCTCGGCAGGTGACCAGACAAGCCTCTCAGGCTGGTGAGTGCTGGTCAGCACTGATCCCCTGTGCGGGAATCTCTCCGCTTTGCCCTCCGCACCCCTGTGGCTGCGCTCTCCTCCGCAGCTCCGAAGCTTACCCCCTCCACCACCCGCAGTCTCCGCCCGCGAAGGGGCTTCCTAGTGTGTGGAATCCTTTCCTCCTTCACAGCTCCCTCCCACTGGTGCAGGTGCCGTCCCTATTCTTTTGTTTCTGTTTATTCTTTTTTCTTTTGCCCTACCCAGGTACGTGGGGGGTTTCTTGCCTTTTGGGAGGTCTGTGGTCTTCTGCCAGCCTTCAGTAGGTGTTCTGTAGGAGCTGTTCCACGTGTAGATGTATTTCTGGTGTATCTGTGGGGAGGAAGGTGATCTCCACGTCTTACTCTTCTGCCATCTTCCCGGAAGCTGAGAGGAAGCATTTGAGATGAGCTTTGAGTGCTGAGAAGGGGGATAGTTCTGTGAAGATATGAGGGAGGAACATGCTAGACAGATGGAACAACAGGTTAGGAAAGCAGCAGGAAAGATAAACAGGGGCGAAATGATGAAGAGCCTAGGAGGCTATGGTTAGGCATTTGGATTTATACGAAGGGCAGTGGGAAACTTATAGGGATGAAACAGGGAATGATGGGAAACTATTGGGAAACTTATAGGGATGAAACAGGGAATGATGGGAAACTATTGGACCCTATGAACCAGGGGATAATGGGAAACCATTGGAAGGGATGAAGGAGAGTAATGATGGAAAACCATTGGATGATATGTAGCAGGGAATGATAGAAACCAGCAGAGGAGAGGAAGAGGGGAATAATTACTCTGGCTGCTGCTAGGAGACTGGATTGTGAGAGGAAATGGGCAACCAAGTAAGCATGTGCTGGAATTGGTTTAAGAGGGTTAATGCTTGAGATTTTTTATGTGCATCAGTCCCCTGGGACTGTTAAAAACTTCCATGTATGAAAACTTCTCCCAAGCATAGAATAATCTAATAGCTGTTCATGCATTCACTTCCCTTCACTGCTATCACAAAACTGCTCTCTGGGATTCTTTAGTACAAGCCTTCTTCTTACGTTACTGTAAACCTGAAAAGGAGGAGGAGATCAAGAGTTAGAGAATTCCGACTGCCTTGTCTGTGTTAATACAGTCTGCCCTGGAGTTCACCTCTGCCGTAAGTACTTCTCCCATCAGTGGAATTCAACTCCACAGATTCCGTCTTCATAACACAGTGACTCTTCCCCTCTAAACTACCTTAGTATTCTGAAATTCAGAGCATGCCCAGAGTAAGGCAACCTGGAGTATGTCCAAGGGTCCTAAATATAAATGGACAAAAAAGTTTTAAATGGTCGTATATCACTGTGCTATTTTAGATCGTGCTGAATTTCACACATTGACAGCACTTGCTTCCCTCCCAATTCGTAGAAAGGAACCATGTCATGAATTACAAAGTAAGTTTGAGGGCCAATTTCCTGTTGCTTGCACTGGTCACCAAAATTGCTGGTTCTTTCTTTGCTTAACCTATTTTGAGAGACTTTGGTTCCTGAAGTCAATACCTATAATCTATTGTCTGTGGCTCAGCCCACTTCTGTTCTAAACAACCTGCTGGTACGTGACTTCTCTCTACACCTTTTTTCCTGAATCCGCTCAACAACCCTGAATCCATTTAAATCTCCGTGTGTCTCCTCACAGCCTACTTCTCTTTCAAAGTTTTACTCACGCTTCCTTTCTGCCTTTTCTAACAGACAACAGGCAAAATGTTCAAATCAAAGAAGAAATAAAAGGAAAATATGGAAAACTTTTAGTAAGCCCAAGAAATACATATCAGTGTGTCAAACTCTTGTCATATTTGACATATTAGTGTTACGTATAAATGTAGATTAGATGTTAATGTCTGTGGGAGTTCCCTTTGCATAGAGCACAATCAGACAGTTCAGAATAAAAGGAGAATAGGATCGTGCCATTGTGTCAAGAAGCACTGTGGTTTTACGAGATTTCTCTCTCAGCATTTACGTGTTCTGAATATGAATTGCTTATTCTTCAGTGTTGTAAAAATGATACTGTATGCATTAATTACTCAGCATTTTGGAAAACGTTTCAAAAAATCTAATCCAATTTTCATTTTAAAAAGTATACTTTTATAATTATTTGGTCACATATAATAAATAATAGTCAAGAATAAACTTGTATGTGTGGTAAAAATTTTTCTGACAAATTGGAAGTGGAGATTTTTGGTAATAGTAATGTGTTTCCCATTCGAGAGCCATGTAACGATACCACTGATACTGGGTAGAAATACTGAACACCTGTCACAGGTCCATCCCTTTCAGAAGTAGTTCTCTGTAAGCACTAAGGGATGTTCACATCCTCTGAAAAATGGCAACTCCCGAGTCATAAAAATATTCTGGAAAATCATCAGTGGAAAGATTATTTCCTAAGTATAAAAGAAATTAGGCATTATAGAGAGACTTTCACTCTTAAGGATTTTAAAGTAGAGGGAAATTCTTTTTTCTGAGAACAGATTGTTCTCACATTGTAATTGTGTTACTCCTCCTGCCAGCTCATTTGGGTATTATACAAGGATACAGAGGAAAAAGCTAAAACATTTCCCCTCAGATACACTAGCGTGAAAAAGCATTGAATTGGGAATTGTGAAACCTGGTAACTATTCTTAGCTGGCACGAATGAGCTATGTGAGTGACCTTGCACAAATCATGTTTTCTCTGGGCATCAGTTTCATTATTTATAAAATGAGGGCATTGAGTTAAATTATATTTAAGATCCTGTTGTGCTTTCTACGCTTCTCATTTTTAATTCTCCTTCTCTTTTTAAAAAAAATTTTTGTCTTTTTTCTAAATGCTCAAATACTACATTATTTAAGGTATATTTCCTGGCAGTTTTTTTTTTTTTTTCCTTCCCTCCTAGTCTCTTTCTTCAATATATGGGATAGGAGGATACTGACTAAGTCTGAGGGGAAGGAGGAGGAATAAAATTAGCTACAGGAAGGGTTTATATCCCCCTCTACAAGAAAACTTAACTACAGCTACCACCGCTTTGAAAGGAATGGTTTATGTCCAAACAGCATTTTCCAGACAAGCTCTGTACTTTTTTGCCAACAGAATTAACTTTAAACTGAAGTCAGTAGACAGTTAAACAAGAGTCGGCACTGGAAACAGCTGTGAGTAGACAAGACCAGTTACTTATAAGGTACTGTTTTTTACTCACTGAAATCTCCTTCAGGGTTCATTTGTTTCGGGCACAAGTATTCTGTGGTCATTTGACCTTTTTCTCCCACTTTGCCTCTATTCTGAGAGAAAACACACTCTAAAATATCTTAGCTCTTTAGCTCTTTAGTATTGTTTGTAGCTGTTGGTGGTTGAAGCTGCTAAGATTTTGTTTTGTTTTGTTTTCAGGAACCTAATAATTGTTATTTTATTTTGAAGCTTAGTTTAACTTTGTCGTTTCTTTCTTCTTGTCATGGGTGGTTTTTATGTTTTATTGTTCATATCAAATAAAGAGGGATATGCTTTAATATTACAGAATGTACAGAATGCTCTTGACCTGGGGGGAGGGGGAGCAGAGATTGGTTAATGCATCATCAGCTTCAAGTATAAAACCTATATAGCCAATCAGATAAGAGGACCAGCACAGGGCAGCTCCAGGCACTTTGGCTCAGTCGAGGCTCCCTGACCTCATTACAACTTGGTGGGTCTGACCTGGAAAACACAAGCTTTTGAATTGGGGTTTTATCTTTAGTTTGTTTCTATACTTGTTAATTTTAACCCTTCCTTCCCTTTACCCCCATTTATCTTTAAAAATTCTGGTAAGCCTGCTTTTTTTAAAATGAAGTTTATCTTGTTAAGCTCATCCACCTTAAAGGGACAACATTTCTAAGAGTGATGTTTGCCATAAGATTTTAAATCACTGAGTTATGGAGGGGCTTTCGGAGCAGAAGAAGAGGAATAGCCCACGTGGCAGTGGAGTGGACAGAAAAGACCCCTTGTACCACTGTCATCTGAGATGTTACTCTTTCCCCAGAGGCCTGGTTAACTAATATATAGTATTTGCTGCTGGTCAATAAACAGGTAATAAAGGCAACTAAGGAGTTCTCTATCTGTGGACTTTCCAGAAAGAAATCTTACAAGTCTACCACTGAAAACTCCAAAAGTTTTAGAAAGAATTTAGCCATTTTTGGAGAGTCATCTTTCTGAAATCCACTATATATTTTGCTATCTCTCTGGAGGGGACTAAATTCAATTTAATGTTTTCTGAATTGCTTGGTATTCTCGTCATGAATACACATAATAGAATTATTCTATAATATAATAATACTTGGGGGCTCTATTCTGTGGTGTGTAAGCCTATTCTTATGTCAAAAGTTCACATAATTACTATGCTTTTAAAACTTGTTGTATTATTCTTATAGGACATTTTTTGTGTGTGTGTCCACCATCCATATGGAAATGGGATTTCATTACCTACTGATGTGGACAGTTTGCATTCTCTAACAACTGTCTTCAGCCTCAACCATCCCTTTGTAATTATTATTTCATTTGTGCTGTGCACAAGGAAACCAGAAAACAAACAAGTTTATAAAAAATTATGGAAGGAATGAGAGACAATAACTTTATCTGAAGACCCCAAGAGAATCTTTTATGAGGAAAGTGTAGAACCAAAGTACATAGACACAGTGACATCTATTTTAGGTGCTTAGGAGACTTGGTTTATGTCCAAGTTCTTAGTTGTGTTGTCATGGAAGTGGCTCTGGGATAACTACCTCATTCCTGCATCAAATACAGAAAGTGCTGTTCGTTCTGCTTTTTATACAGTTATTGAAGACATGTGTCAAGGAATCAGTGACTAGCCAAATCCCAAGGGGCCTATAATATTAATTAATATTAATCAATTACTATGTATTCTATTTTAGTCCCATTCACACATATGCTATTCACATGCATGTATGACTGGGAAATAGCATAATACTGCTTTGTAGGAAAGAGAGAAAAGGAAAAAAAATCATCATCATCTAGTCTATGCAATTCTTCTGTGTGGTGATGATACTTTAGGGAAAAAAGAGGAATGCAAGGCTAATTGTCTCAATGATATCTTGGTTCCTTTAACTGTGTCTTCTCTTGCAGCTTTTTTTTAAGCTGAAAATACTGTAAAGCATTGAATTTAGTAGCTGAATATATGTTTTCTTATCTTCCAATATTTTTTATGTTGTGCATTTCAGAGCAAAATGAATCACTGGTTTCTCAATGATCTTGATAATTAATCCTATTCTACACAAGAAAAATATTAAAACTGGGTATATTAGACAGATACGTGAAGCTATAAGCTGAGTCCAGGGCAATTCTACATTCCAACTTTAATTAGAATCCACTGCTAATTACTTGATCATAGAGCTTTGTATAGAATTACATTGTGAGGCCTTTTGTATTGGAGGCCCTTTTTAAACTTAAGCTGTTTTTTTAAATACAGATTTCTCCTAGTCACCGTAGAAATTGTTCTAGGTGTTAAAACATCTTGTGGTGTATATGACAAAGTCTTTCTGTTTGAAAGAATGAATTAAGGACTGCCTTTTGTCTGCAGCAGTGAATTTAGGGTCTACATAAATTTAGAAACATTGTCTAAAAGATAGAGATTTTTCCCTCCCTCCTTCTTTCAGTTAAATGGCATGAGTTATTTTAAAATAAAATGGTATTCTAATTGAAACATAACTCTTTAAATTTGAAAGTATACTATTGTTATTTTAAGTCAATAAGATGAAGGTTTCCCTTACTTGACTATTTCAGGTTAATCAGAATTTAATTTTCACATTCATACCTAATTAGGAAATTTTATATAGGATGCATATTTTACATGAGAACTATATTACCACAACATCTAAAAGTAAAATCCCTGAGGGCTTCCCTGGTGGCGCAGTGGTTGAGAGTCCGCCTGCTGATGCAGGGGACGCGGGTTCGTGCCCCGGTCCAGGGGTATCCCACATGCCGTGGAGCGGCTGGGCCCGTGAGCCATGGCCGCTGAGCCTGCGCATCCGGAGCCTGTGCTCTGCAACGGGAGAGGCCACAACAGTGAGAGGCCCTCGTACCGCAAAAAAAAAAAAAATCCCTGAAAACTTAATGCCATTAGGAATACACACTTGGGAAGACTTCTATTTAGAAAATGCTTTTTCAAACTAGTAAAGGAAGAAAAAGCTAAAATAAATTAACACATGACAGTGTTCACTGATAACGCCTTGTAAGGATCCTTTTTAACATAACCTCGTGAGGATTCTCCAGAAGCCTCAGAAACTAGCCCCTCATGAACTAGAATTCAGTGAGCAAGATGTATGTGTTCCAAGGGGGCTGTCAAGCTTAATGCTGTAGGTTGTGAGCTGGGGAGAGAAGCTGTTGATAGTTCCTAAATTGCTGAACAGAGAGATAATTGATTTGTTCCCATAAAAATCTGCATTTAGTTTATTTTCAATTACAACCTCTCAGGAAAGAAGAGATGCTCAAACTGAACTACATCCTTATATATTGGCCTTTGTTTAATGTACTAAATTGGTACTTCTAGGCAATTTAAAAGGTGATGTGGTCAAAGACTAAGGCTCTTTTGGTATGTCTTAGTCATGCAATAAGTGTTCGTTGAATGAATATAACTTAAAACGGTATTAACAAATAAGATGATACTAAAACCATATGTTTTACTTCATATTTTATTATTGGAGTATTTGTTATTTAGTTTACTGCTGGGTCATGCTAAAACATGAAAACTTCATTAGACAATGCCATTTAACAAATTATGAAATGGCTGTTAGCACACAGTAATTTGGAACTGTACATTTCTATGAAGAAAAAACATCAGGTGCCTATTGTCAAAAATAATTTTAAAAGCAAAGTTGGAGGACACGGAGGTGTCAGCCATTTTCCTTTACCCCTTTCCCGTCGCGGAGCACAGGCTCCGCTCAGGCTCAGCGGCCATGGCTCACGGGCCCAGCTGCTCCGTGGCACGTAGGATCTTCCCGGACCGGGGCACGAACCCGTGTCCCAAACATCGGCAGGCGGACTCTCAACCACTGCGCCACCAGGGAAGCCCTACCCCTTTTTTGTTTGGTTTATTTTGCTGAAGGTACTGTGGGATTTATAATACATTTGCTACAGCAGATGTTGCTAGCATTTGATTGTATTAATATTATATATATATATATTTTTTTTGTAGGGAGACAGCAGGAAATTAGAAGAATAAATAAATGTGTCTGAGTCTAAGACAATTTTACAAGCCAAATATTATTTTAGTGATCTTAAAATTTAAAAAAACTTTAAAGATTATATAAGTTAGAAAGATCTAGGCAAACACTGACATCTTTCCAAACTAACAAAAAATAATAGTAATTCTAAGGAGCAATTTTCATGTTTCTGTAGCTTCTATCTCCAACCTGTTTGCTTTTGAATATGTTTAATATCAGGCGTGTCTTCTGTGGTCCTTCTCTGCAATATGGTGCTAGTCCAGCAGGGAAGACGGCACTTATAGGTCCTCCTTCTCCACACATGAAAACATTATAAGTAGAGTTGAATACAATGGAAATGAAAACAACCTTCCTGTAAACCTCAAATGTAAAATGCCTTTCCCAACTCACAAGGGAGTTAACAATTATAATGGTTATAAAGAGAGTGACAAAATAAATTATTGTCACCAATTCCACTCTCTAGAAGATTAATTCCTATTGTGAGACTTCTTTCTGTATCTATGTACATAATACGGTACCAACATTTTGTTTCATCTTATTTTTACAAAATTGGCTTAACACTGCACATTTGATTTCCACCTATTTCATGTAACATTTTATTGGCAACTTTTTCTATATCATTCAGAACACTTTGGAAAATAGATAATTGACAAGTGTATAATATTCCATTCTATAACTATACCGTACATAATAGAATATGTGCCCCCATCTTTGGACACCCATGTTGTTTCAATGTGTTCTTTGATAAACAAAATAAGGATAAGCATTCATTTTACATATGATTTTTTGTTCATTTGATTATTTTAGAGCTGTAATGACTTAGAAATTAGCACGTCCAAATCTCTCTTTTTACAGAGTAGGAGAACTAAGTCCGGAAATATTACTCATCTAGAATCCAGGCTTCCAGCTTTCAGTCTAATTTCTATATTCATCCAGAAGAAGTAATGGCTGGGCGATAAATTTATTCAGGGGCAAGAGGTGAAAGCATAATTTCCTTCTGTCTGAGTAAGAGGTCAACCATGTACCCTATTCTCTGAAAATCCTCAGGGAACGGAAGAGTTCTCATACTAAAGAAAGAACTCAAAATTCCATGCCAGAAGTCTTTATTACACAAGGGGTGATAAACATATAATAGCTATGGGAACATTTTTAAATAGCTGTCATTTCATTAATGAGTATTTGCTAAAGAATTTCCTGGGCCACTGGTGTTTATGGAACTTTTAAACAAAATATTTATGAAGATGAAACCAGGCCTTGCTTCATAAATTATATCTTTTTACCTGCACCTTTGCTTTTCCTCAGGGTACAACCAATGTTCAAACCTCTGCTACACTAAACAAATACACACTCAACTTTCTCAACCAAGCTTTCTCTTCTTGGTGCCAAGAAGAATTTGCATTTTCTGCCTCTGCTTCCACGCCTCCCTCTGACACTATAACTCATTGCAGTTTGGCATTTATTTCTATCACAATACTGAAAATTTCTCTCAGAGGTTGCTAATGATGGTTAATTAATGGTTAAATCCAACAGCTTCTTATCCTTGTGCCCACCTCTGCTTTTTCTACCATTTATACTATTTCTTCTTCTTGAAATATTTCTGTCGTGAGATGTTAGGGATCTTGTACTGGCCTGTACTTCCATTTCTTTTTTCCTCACTCTCTTCAGAGGGCTCCTGTCTTCTTCCCACCTCCTTGTGTGTTTGTTTTATTTCCCCCCATTATACTTTCTTCCTCAGAAGATTGCATCCAGTCTCACGGCTTCAACTTAAAGGCCAATCTAGAGATCTGGTCAGCAAGACCTCTTCTAATCCATACTTTATACAAGTTATAATAAAGGGTCCCCTTCCTCTGGATGCACAATGCTTTGACTTGGCAGGGAACTGGGCTGTATCTCAGCCCCAACTTGTCTGTACAACCTTACGTAGTTGCCCTGCTAGTCAGAGCCTCCTATACAATGCTGTCTCCAGCAATGGAGGTATTCCAGTGCTTCAAACTCCTTATCTTACCCCAGCTCAAACCAGCCCTTCATCTTTATCTCCTTCCTCACTTCCTATACAGTCAGGTGATGGTGATTATAGAATTAAAAAATGTGTATTCCCAGCATTTTTTTATCTTCATTCTCATGGCCACCATCTTGCTCAGAATTTAATTATCTCCCTAATACTTTACCACTCCAGTCCATCTTCCACACTGCTGGCAATTTAAAAGAGATATATATGTATATTCTCCCTCAATTTTTCAGTGAGTTCTTAGTAGAGGGTTAAGAGCAAGGGCTATGGAGTTGAATTTCAGGACTTGAGGCCCAGCCCTGGCACAATTTACAGGTATCATCCTATGCAGGTTACTTAATATTTCTAAGCTTTCGTTTTCTCACATAAAATAAGGGTTCCAAAAATGGCTAGCGTGCATATGTTCTAGCTAGTGCTCTGTACACTTCCCGCGCATTCCTTCCTTCCTTCAATACTCAAAAGAGCAAATTTTATTATATTTACACTAAACATTCTTAAAAAGTGAAATCCAATTAATCTTTTTTTTCCATTATTTTTTTTCAATTAATCTTAAAGAAACTGGTTTATTCTTCATGAGTTCAGTTTGGTTTTTTGAAGAAACCCACACTAAAGTTAAACCCAGATAGTACCAATGATCTTAGCCCAATTGCAAGTGATGGTAAAACAAAGGTAAGTGGGTGTTGCATTTCATTTTGAGACAAAGGCATCTCCTGTCCCATTATTTTCTTTTAAGAAAGGAGAGCAAGAAAAGTTAAACGAAGTGTTTTTTTTTCTTTTTTAATAACTACGAACTACATGATGCAAATAAACACTTTTCTTTTATATTTATATGTGGTTTTTTTATTCTTTACGACTCAACCTTATAGTCACAAAGCAAACAAGTGGAGTAGCCAGAAGTCTATACTAGGTTTTTTGATAATAGGCTCCCTGCCTCATTTGCATACTGCTTCTCTTTCTTTGAAGTTAAGATTCCATGCAGTGACATGGTCAAATTTGATCAGAAATACTCCAAAGTAATGATTAAGGGTTTTCAGATGTATGCCGTGAATATTATTTCACTATAGTTTTAACCTCAAGCAATGGGTTAATTTAGTTTTTCCAAATTGATACATGTCTGTCACTTTGGATAGATAAACTGACCATTTGCCCTTGTATCCAATATGGGTTTTTTAAAAGCTATGCTAGTGTCTCCTTTAGTGCTTTCCCCCAGAGACTGCTAAGTTATTTCTGTCGGAGGACTTAGATTCTTTCTTAGCATCAAAGGGTTCTGTGGCTTATTTCATGTCCTTAATCAGCTCATTAATTACTTATAAATGGAAGTTGCCTAAATCATATAATAGGGAAGTTGGATGGGATCTTAAAGATCTTGTAATTGAGCCCCCCCATATGTCAAATGACCAAAACAGTCCAAAGTAGGCTATGTGACTTATCCATGATCATAAAGCAAATCTAGAACATGTTTCCTCTATAAGAACATCTACCTTACAGTTATGCTGGCAACTTCTTGGAATATTAATTCATTGAACAGTCTCAACATTACATAGAATAAGCCTGAGTCTTCTTTCCTCCCTCTATCTTTCTGTGTCAGCAGGAATCGTTCACTCTAGTATGTATATTAGAGATCCATTCACAGGAACTGCTTTTTGGTAGAGAAAGCCTTCCAAGCACTTGACTTTAAACTTCTTTAACTCCTGAAATGGGAATTAGGGACATACATACCAACTAGAATAATGAAATATTTATGAATTATCCCCAAAGTGCAACTTCCAATGCTCCACAGTGCTCTCTGCAGTAAAGCTCTGTGTGTCAGAGATATACTTGTACATTTCAAAATAGTATGAACATTATGTTATGGCAGTTTTATGATATGAAAACCCGTATTGCTTATGAACACACACAGAGATTGGAGGAAATGGCTCGGGATAACTAACTTGATAAGAGTGAATGTTTCCCTCGCTCCTGTCAGGTTTGTCCCCATCTCTGCCATCTTCTCATATGAACACCTGGAGTCAGCATCTCTGCAGCCTCCCCTTTGTGTTATTTGCCACACATAGGTGGTCTTTCAGCCTAGACCATAGTTCCTCAGTCTTGTCTTTCTAGAAATCACTACCTCTTCTTAGATGGTCTCCCTGATTCCATCCGTACCCTTTAATCCCACAGCACTCTGCTATGGCTTCCATCACTTTGCACTTTAACTTCTTACTTACTGGTCTACTTCCCTAGCTCTGCTATACTCCGAGCTCCTGGAGGCCAGGGGCTTTGTCTTACAGGTTTTTTGACCAGTGTACAGCACAGTGCCTGACAGGCAGATGCCAAATTTAGGAGCCCGATATTACTCTAGTCTTGTTGTTACAAAAGTACATAAATCATGTGCAAGGTTTTCCCATATAATGATATGTTAAAGGATGGGCCAACCTGTCTCACTAGACATCTGGTTAGTCAACTGGAAAGTAAAAAGACACAGGCAAGAGAATATGAGCTTGCTTCTTTTTCCCTCTGGGTAGAATATTCCAGGTTTTTGCTCTCTATATATTTTATTTCATATTTACTCAGATTTCATGATAAAGCAGATGAGCTTTTTTTTTTTTGCCACCTTCACTCATTTTGCCATTCAGGTTAGGGTTAGGGTTAGTTTTATTAAAATTTGTTTATTTTAGCGTCTTCACCATTTGTGAGAGTTTCGGCAATCCCTTTATATGATGGAGGCTTAGACTCAGTGCTGACCTTCAAGAAGTAGTTTGAGATATTCATTCATGGTCTATCCCCTTATATTCGATCAAATTCCATTTGTTTTTATTACAATTATTGCCTCAGGAAAGGGATAATTCAGAAAGAAATGTTTTGGATATTTTTGTTTGTAACAGCTTTTGAGTTTCAAAAAGCTAACTCCGTAAATCTTCAGGATCCAGTTTAAATTATAACAACAACAACAACAACAAAATAAAACAGATCCTTTATTCCATCCCCAAGATCAGATAACGATTCTCATGGTAGTGGGACCAAAGGGAAACATCAGAGGGAAGCAAAGGGACATTAGATGCTTGGACGATGGTGGGTTCCAAGTAAGGGCTCCATGTTCTGCCACCCTCTCTTCCACTCCCTGAGCCGGATACATGGGAGACAGACCTGAAAACCTGGATATGACTGGGGGAACGTAGAGGAATCTGTGAATCACTTCCTATATGAAGTACGTGAAGGTTATAAAATGAATCATTTTTTAGTGCTGCTCTGTGTGGTGCCAGGTCATTAAACATGAGTATCTAGGCAGACATATCCAAAACAGCCTCCCAGCTTATCCCCACGCCCTCAATGCAGCCAGGAGGAGAAGAGAATGGGCAACATGAGAGTCAAACCTGCAGAAACCAGGAGCCAGGACAAAGAGGACTTAGTCCCTGGGCCTGTGGACTGAAGTCCAGGAACAGACCAGGAAGGTGGAAATCAGCATCTCAGAGATGTCCGTGTGTGCAGAGGATGATGACCACAGACCACTTTGCCACTCTCCCCCATCCCAGACATGGAACCCTAGATGTTTGCTCCCGAGAAAGTGAGGGCCCTGGATTAACCAAGATTAAGCTTCAGTCACTTGATAGTATAAAAGAATAAGAAGTTACACTTTATACACCTGACTTTGTAAACCAACATCCATTACTTCCTTCTACAGAGATCATTTTTTTTTAAACTTAAACCAATTACTTTTTTGTCTGTGTTGCTATAGAAAATGCTAGTGTGGAAGTAATGGTTTGTAATCTTATTAAGCTATTCTTGTTTTTCTTTGAAGTGGGAGACATATCAAGGCCAGAAAGGCAAAGTGTAGGCTTTGACCTGTGTTGAGCTTGAGCATAGAAGTGAGAGGACTAGGGAATGAAAAGAATAATCTTATAGGAGAATCTCTGCATGAGACAGCTTAATAGAGCTTCATATTTTAGTTTCCATTTCATCCAAATTCTGATCTCTAAGGACCAGAAACATCTGTTATCTTTCTGTTCCTCACTGATGTTCTCTTAAGTGATACGGAGCAAATGCTGAAATTTTGGTGATTTGCTCACGATTGTTGCCTGTCTAAAAGTGCCTTATAAACTGAGCCCATACTGGTAAATGAGTGATCCTTACCCAAGTTCTTAAAGCACAGCTAAGCTGCCCAAAAAGTAATATCTGCTCCAAGTCTAAGGGCTCCATACAGAAAGGAAAAAAAAATCACTTACTGACTTTCTGAGGAGTTTACAGTTTACTCAAAGAATAAATACTGAATTTTCACTTGCAAGAACTTCCCCTGTGAAGATCTAAGTCCTGAGGAGTTCTTAATTTAATGACGGGAGAATTTTCCAACTCCCGTGACCAGTGAAAATTTAGGTTTTCACTGGTCCTCTGGGACATCTACGGAATTTCTTGGCCAAAACTTGGTAACCTCCTATGTATGGCCCAGTTTCCTACTGCTTAGTGTGTTGCCTTAGACAGAGAGGGGAGAATATGCAGAAGTAGACTTGTGTGCATGGGTGGGACCAGAGCTTGTCACTCCATGTAAGTGCAGATGCAGGCTCTGAACAAAAATCTTTTCTGTAAGGCCAGACATGGCATCTGCCAGGTTTAACAACACTGGGGTATAATTTGGGGAAGCACTCAGCATCACGGATACAAAGATGTGGCAAATGAGGTCCAATCCGTCAGAGAGAGCAAGATAGCAGGCAGTCAAAGAACAGGTATACTAAACAGGTCAAGCAGGCTTTTGTTTTCAGGGAAATCAGTCAGCAGATTGGCTGGAGTTCATGGATAGGACTCTTCTTAAGAGTGAAATGGAAAGCAAGATGCAGGCTCATTGAGCACCTGAGTACTAGACACTAGATAGGAATTAACACACTAAAAAAAGCAAGAACTCAGGTTACAATAGGAGATCCCAAATCTGTGGGGCAGGGCTGAGCTATCAGTGAGTCAAATGGTAGTAAAGAGAAGTAAATTACAGGTATTGGTAACCCCAGAAAACCGGATATTCTGCAGGGCTATGCCTATTCCGGACTTCTGATATTCAGGGTAAACTACCAGAAAGACTTAGGGGATGGCACACACATTAGTGCCAGCCATTTCAACTGTTGCTGGAGATTATGATAGCCCCCTTCCTGAAATGCAATGTTAAGGAGTCTTCAAAATCCCCTTGAGAAGTCCTATTAAAGTGCCATCCATATGATGCTTTCTCTTCCAAGGCTACTAGATTCTTATATCCCCTTGCTTTAAGATCTAAGTAAGGATGTTTCCTTGTCTGAGTTTCTGGCCTGTCTTCCAATGCCCTGATTTTAAATATTCCTTTCTCTTGTCTTCTTTCAGTTACTCCCTGAGTGTTAGATTTTTGTAGCAGGTGCAAAAGTTACCTGAAGAACTTAGAAAGCAGATTTCTGGTCCTCTGCCCACATTGTCTGCTTCAGTTACTCTGGTATAGGGTCTTGAAATATGTATTTTAACAAAAAGCCCGGGTGATAATGATGCGGGTGGTCCATGGACCACACTTTGAAAAGCACTGCTTTAAGTTACCAAAATATCTTGGGAATTTTGACACATCATTAGCTATAGTACAGACCTCAGACTGCTTGTTGCTCCCCATGTAGCAGCACAAATCATTCCTTATCACACCATATATTTTGATTTTGGGTGATGAAGATGGTCCCCATAACAGTATCCTGGGCCAAAACATTGAGAGTTTTAGGATATAATTCAAAATTCAAGATAGATTGCATTTTGGCTGTCTTTAATTTTATTGTTATCTATAATTTAAAGGGCAATTTATTTTTATTGAAATTTAGATCTATTCTGGGATATGAAAATGGTTTCAATTTATACCTGAAATATAAGATTATATCTTTTACTCTTCCCAGAGTGAGATATCTCTCTTTCTAGTTTATTAGAGAACTGTTCTTTCAACTGCAGGCATAAAGACAGCTGCAGACTCTTGGTATAAATTAAAAAGGAGTATTTGGGATATTTTCAGTGTCTCTTTCAGAATTGGAAGCTGGGCAACAAGCAGTCAACACATATGGGAAATATTTACATTGCCTGAGTGGGCTCAAGTTTGATGTAGCATAAATGGTATTTTCAAGAGCTCCAGTTCCCCAGATTTTCCATGGCTGCAGTATATGTCTTGTCTCTACTGAGAAATATGCTAGTCTAGGGAGTAATGATTAAGCATTCTTCCAGGCACTGTACTCATAGCCCTTTGTTTTTGGCCACGTTTAGTGTGACTGTTTCACATATAATTTTGTTCTTCATGAGCTGGATTGGAAAAAATGAAAACCTGGTCTAAAAATAAATATACCAGGCACTTAACCACTAATCAGTAAACATTTGTTATAACTAGGGTCTGTAATATCCAAATAGCAGGCAGCACTAAGAGTCCAGTGCTGGTCAAAATTCTGTTCTGTGTTTACCATTTTTAACCCAACAAGGAGGTAAGGAATCACAGAAAGGAAGGAATTGCATAAAGTAATGTATAAAGCAAATTGTCAAAAAAAAAGAAAGTAGATAGAATTGGAACTAAATGTTCATATTTTGGGAATTTATGCAATCTTCTTAAAAATGTTTTGATAATGGCCTTATCAGAATTTTCAGTGTTTTAAATGCTGCTGCTGTAGCATATTCAGGTAAATCATAAAGGCATATTTGGGGGTAAAGATAGGAACAAATAATGTAATATATTGCTTTCTTCCAAAAATGGTTAGGATTTGAGAGGTAACCCCAGAAAAGAAATTATAGGTGTTAAAATACTGTCACAAATTGTGTTTGCCAAATATTTTCAGCTCTCTGTTCTCTAAGCAGAAGTGATGTGTAACTCTGTTTGGCCAATGAAAAATGAGCAGAAGTGATGTGTCTCACTTCCAGGTAGAAGTTTTAGGTGCCACTGTCCAGGTCACCGTGTGCCCTTCCTACTGCTCTGGGATTGTGGGAGCACATATTAGGGTCCTTGAATGACTGTGATGAGCTGAGGCTCCTGCTGACCCACAATGGACAATAGTGTAAGTCAGAAATAATTTTTGTTATGGAACTGGTTGTTTGTGCAGCATCACTTAGCCTATCCTGACTAGTAAAGATATAGACATGGAGGCAAAAAAAACAAAAACAAAACAAAACGAAACATAAAACCCCAAAACCAAAACCAAACAAACAAAAATCCCTCTTCAAGTGTTTGTATAGAAAATGGGATTTCCCAGGTAAAGAAACAGGTTGTCAATAATGTACAATTGTGCATTGTAGGTCACTTAAGAGAGCTCTAGAGCCAGCCTGATGGAAAGAATTGTGCTTGTTCAATTTTGGAGTCAGGTCTGAATTTTAAGGAACTAAAAATTATATTAAAAAAGATTCGTGTTCATTGATATATGTATTAATGAGAAGTAACATACAATAAAACTGTCAACAATGATGATATTCGAAAATTAAGAATTGAAGTGAATGGGGTAGAGATTCTACTTTTTCTTTCAAGAATTCAAACTTTTCTTTGAAAGAGCTTGAAACAATTTTATATTTAAAAGTACAAATATGGGAAAATTTACTGCCATTCCCCAATAAAAATCTAAAGCTTTAATAATTTTTTTTATAGTTCATTTTCTTTTTTTTTTTTAACATCTTTATTGGGGTATAATTGCTTTACAATGGTGTGTTAGTTTCTGCTTTATAACAAAGTGAATCAGTTTTTAATAATTTTTAAAACTGTGTTTTAGATAAAACATGGTGATCAGGATTAAGAAAATTCAGAATATGCTTGTCCTGAAAAAGCAACCAAAATCAAGGATTTAGAAGGAAATGTAGTATCATAATTTACCTGTATAAAAGCCAAGGCACATATGATCTACTCATACCATAGGTTGCTTTGAAGAAACTTGCTCATTAACTGTAAATATAATTTTTAATTTCAGTAAAGTCTAAGTATGTTAGAGTATGTTCCAATTCTTGATTCATTGCATTATCTTTTAAAATTCTCTCATTTCTTGCAGTTTTCCCCAAAGTCTATCTGAACCCTTAGAATTTTTTTCCTGAAATCCAGCCCATGTCCCCTCCTTTTTCTTTTATCCTTTTAAAATCCTCTCTTCCTGCTTCAAGCAGTTTCTTTCCTTGATCTTCTCAGCTTTCTCTACCCATTACCCAAATTCTATAAAACTGAAGCCAAGAATGAAGCAGAGAGACTGAATATTCTTTGAAGGGAAAAAGGCCAAGAGTCAAAGACAGAAATGCTCTGTAGCAATCAAAAAGAAATAATATATGAAAAAATTATAATATACATTTTCCTTTTGTTTTTGTCCCTATGCTTGATGTAGTTATGAGGGTTAAACCTTCAAGGAACTAGCCTTTGCTTATCCTGGGAGCAGCCCACTGGTTATTTCTATAGAGACAAGCCTCTTTTAAATGCAGATATTGTGGTTTTCCCCTAAAATGACCTGGAACTAATAAAAGGATGAACTATATGCTCCAGCCCAGCCCGCTATGGAGTACACACCTTAATGGTATTTTGAAAGGTATTATGACAATTTATGGATAATGTTCCAAAATGCTAATCACTCAGAAAACATTTCCGGTATGTCTTTCCTCCCAGCATCATTCCTGTTTGGCTTTATTTTCATAGGAAATATCTGATCTCGAAGAGCTACTATATTTCCTATTTCAGAAATCCAAATCATCAAGCTGATTTATGATAGTACAGTTTGAAGCTCTGTCAGACCTCATTGTCATGCACCACTGAAGTACATCAACAAATTGCACCCATCAACTAATATTTGGACTTGTTTAACTCCCTGTCATTATTTAATTAGGCTCAAAAATGTCACTGTAGGCAAAGAACTCACTGTTTTTCTGTACTTAAGAAATTCTTGTTGAAATGGAGGAATATTTTTTCCTGGCCCCATAAATTAGAGACAGTAAGATAAATAGAGAGTTGACAGATATACAAGAAGCAAAGTTAGCTCCCAGTTATATAACACCAATAAATTATTAAAGAATGAAATTTTGTCTTAGCTGGAGGTCATAAATGTTTCAGCCTACACTATTCACTACCCTCTACATCTATGAACAAGAAGTAGTACAGAATATATGAGCTTTAACTTTGTCTAGATAATAAGTTTGGTGCACTTGGTTGAGTATGAACTATCTCAAAAATGTATACTTCAAGAAACTGCCATTATAGGAAAAAAAAGCTGCTGGCAACAATTCTAATTGTTCATTTACAGTAAGTTTCTGTGAAGAGGAGTCCTTACGGAAACAAAGTTAAGCATGTGTTATGTCTCTAAACCTTAAGAGGATGGCTTCTTCAAGATATCTGCTTTGATTTGGGGACATGGTTTTAAAATACAGGGTCTGGATGGATACGAAGCTTACAAAACATAGCCCAGATAAATGAAGATAAGGTTAGTAGAAATTTTAAACGATATTTCCCACAGAATAATCAAAAGATAGGATAGTCCTTCCTCTTTTAATTCTGTTTATGGTACATGGCAAACTCTTTTCCATCACATTCTATTTTTAAACAAGTCTTCAAAGCTTTAAAATTATGACCCTCAGTTTGTATATACTCTTTTTTAACCTTAGATAAAATATGTGACAGAATGAGATTAGGCTATTCCCTGTCACAAAAAAATAGAACGCTCTTGTGTATTCTTTGAAAAGAAGAAATTAATAGTCCCTAAGAAAGTTTTCTTTAATATTAATCCACTATCTACAGCACACTAGGTGTTGCCCAAAACACACACGCACACACACATACGCACACAAACACACACGAAGCAGTACCTTCTTTTTGCAAATTTATGATTCTTTGTCAGCATGTATCATACAAGAAAAGGAATAGCGCAATGATAGGGGTATAAATAAGAAGATTTCAAAGGAAATTTATTGAGGTTTCACCTGAGAAGAAAATGTGATTTATTTAACAGTATGAAGTAATGATTAAGAGTTACCGTATAGCTCTTGCCATTTTCTTTAGGGAATAGTATTCCTTATGCTGAGGGGAAAGGCAAGTTTAATAACTTAATGAGATAACCTAAATGGATATCATAGAGAGGGGATAAAATCATACATTCTGGAACTTTGAGGAAAAAACATTTTTACCTTTATTTTCAATGGAAGTATCTATTTTCTATGGTCATTTCTATTGTTTCTAGAGTTATCTGGGTCTATTGAAGGTGGCTGTGTGAGACTTTCATAACACAATTTACATCTGTCAAGAGGATATCTGAATTCCATTGAAATAATAAAGTGGTGGAATGACAAAGAGATGCCATATGTCACTGAAGATTATTCTGCTGATGTTTTCAGTATCCTTTTTGTAACATTAGTTATGAAGCCAGTGGCATAACTAATAAAGGAGAAAAAAATAATACCCAAATATAATCATAGTATATGATGCTTTTTTTTTTTTTTTTTTTTTTGCCGTACGCGGGCCTCTCACTGGTTGTGGCCTCTCTCGTTGCGGAGCACAGGCTCCGGACGCGCATGCTCAGCGGCCATGGCTCATGGGCCCAGCCGCTCCGCGGCACGTGGGATCCTCCCCAACCAGGTCACGAACCCCTGTTCTCTGCATTGGCAGGCGGACTGTCAACCACTGCGCCACCAGGGAAGCCCTATGATGCTTTTAAAATACGCTATCTTCAAAGTGTCTTTGCAGATTTTTCTTTACTTAAACATTATCTTGAGCATCTTAGAAAATTTCGGTTACGTGACCTTTCAAATGAGTAACACTGAGCCCATAACAATGTTTGTCCGTCTGTTTCATCTCATCAGTGGCTTAGTCTAATGTTGTTCTGCAACTGATAAAATAAAAATCTGCCCTCATGCACCTACTGGGCTACTCTCCTCAAAGAGCAGCCTGAGGGGTATAAGGACTGTTAGGAAGAAATATTACTTAATTACCCCTTGGGCATTTTCATGGGTAGTTGTCAACATCCAGGGGCAAGGAAGCGTCACCAAATAAACAGAAAAATATCACCTCTCGCTATCATATCTCCTTCATTCCACATTACAGTTTTTCACACTTTAACATTTTGAAATTGGCATTTGTCTCAGAATTGATGTGTACATTGATATAGAAATTCACGCAAAGTTCACACAAAGGAGTCAATGTTACCCGATGTTAAAAAATATATGACAATAAACAAATGACCTTTTTCTTCCTCATTCTCTGTCTCGGCTCTATTTTCTATTCTCTTCGTCTTTCTCCCATTGAAAGGCAACGTGGTTTATTAGAGAGACCATCGGCTGTGGATTCCAACAAATTAGGGCTTGAACGAGAGTCCTAATTGTGGACTATTTTGATCTTCATTTTTTTTTTCTCCATGGGAGAGTAATAAGGCCATTATCACAAACTGTTGTGAAGTCTAATGAAATAGCACAAAGTTTGTAGTAGAAAACAAATGTAGTAAATAATAATTGGGTCCCTTTTCCAGTGCTTGGGGTGTCTACCAGGCTCCAATTCGCTGGAACTCCTTGTTTTATTTTCCCACCTTCCCTCATATAACCCTCATTTTGTTATTGTTAAAGTAGACTTCAATGGAAAAACAAACAATACAGTAACAGAGGCAGAAACAAAAAGATTATTCTTCCACATGTAGTGATATAAGACCAAGTTAATACATTCCCAACTCAATGAAAAAGAAAACTATTTCCAGTTCATTTGTTTCTAAGTAATAAAAGCTGGGTTTTAAGTATCCAAAATTTCAGTTTAAATATCAATTTAACCTTTCCTTGAAAAACATCAAAAACAATTTGTAAGATAAAAATGCAGGAATTCTTTCTCAATATCTATAAAATACAGACATATTAATGGCAGAATCCAATCAAGTTACTTCTTAAAAATACCACATTAGGGCTTCCCTGGTGGCGCAGTGGTTGAGAGTCCGCCTGCCTATGCAGGGGACATGGGTTCGTGCCCTGGTCCGGGAAGATCCCACATGCCGCGGAGCGGCTAGGCTCGTGAGCCATGGCCACAGAGCCTGTGCTCCACAGTGGGAGAGGCCACAACAGTGAGAGGCATGCGTACAGCAAAAAAAAAAAAAAAATACCACATTAGTCAGGAAAACATCAGATCTCTGTAATATTCCAACCCCTACCCTACCTCAAACTTCAGTAACAAGCCCTCTAGTCCAAATAATTAAGAATCTCTTGTTCCCTTATCCAGTTTTGAAGGAGATGACAGGCTGAGAAAAGGAAGTGAAGGATTATTAACTCTTGGCTGTATAAGGGTCTTTATCCCTTTTATAGCAATCATAGGAACAGTTTGGGGTGAGAATCTTAAAATCTGGCAACTCCTCCTACCCATGCGTTGTTGACATCAGACAGTGAAGGCTTGTGAACCAAAGTTTGATATTTTGCTTGTTTGGGTTTTAGTCAATTTTGCTTTAAGCTTTGAAATGTTTATTGTGGCAGACTCCATCTAGAACATTTCTACTTGTTGTATCTTAGTTAACGGGAAATTTGTAGTTAGGCAACAATCATTAAATATTCATATCCAAATCATTGCCGTCTTTCCTGGTTTTTGGCAGTCAGAATCTGAAACAAGGCTATTTATTTGTATGCTATTTTCTCAGCTCAGAAGGTATCTTTTAGGAACTGTCCAGACTTTGTTAATTTTGCATTTACTGTAATTTGACTATACAATTTATATCTATTCCAAAAATAGGAGAGATGTTTCCAATTAATAAGGCATGGTGGAAAAAATTAGTGAAGAAGCAACTTCTGTACACACATAAAATAAAAGCCCAAAATCAAAACTAAAAATAACTTATAGTATTTCTTTGCTTAAGGACACTCAGCTTACTGTATCTACGTCTAACATTAAATCTGCTTTCATCCATTCCCACATTAACTACTTAATGTTTACTTGGTTACACTGAGTCACCGCCAGAGAGTGATTAGTATCAATTCCCTGAGAAAAGGGTTCCCTACTGCATGTGGCGAGGCATGTAGCACGAAACTGGTCCCTTATACTAACATCCTGAATCAAAGATGTGAAGTTTACTCCTGGGGTTTTTAAAAAAATAATTTAGAGCATATTCCAAAGTATCATTATAATATCATTCCTGTGTAGCTGAGAAGTTTTCTAGAAGTGTAATCTGTGTTAATTAAGTTTGAATATCTAGTCTACTTTTTAAAAATATATGTATGGGACTTTCTAAGATTCTTTTCTCTGTAGCAACCTTTTTATTAATTTTATGGTTCTTACTTGTATCAGAACTTTTCCAGTTTCAGTTATAATTATAGCCAACATCAGCAAAAAAAAAAAGGAATTTATTAGATCACAAAATTGAGAAATCCAAGGATAGCTCAGGCTTCAGGCATGGTATATCAATTTGGGTCTAATTAGGAGAGAAAAACCACATAGTAATTTGAACAGGGAAGGTTTAATGTAAAGAATTATTAACTGTAACAGACGATTAGTGTATCAAGAGATTGGCTTGTAAAAAGTAAAAAGAACTCTCAAGAATATAGGTATAGCAGATATAAAGAGCAGCCAGGACCCTGAGAGGTGTGATTGATTGCCCAGGCAAACACCCACCCCTCCCAAACGCCCATCCCCGGTTAAAATCCAGACCTCTTTGGAGAGGGCATGGCCTTGGCTCACTAGATGGTTGAGCATCACTCTGGTGTGGCACTGGCAGAACTTCCTGAAAATCCTCCCTTTGGAACTTGCCTGAAATGTGCCCTCCAGAGTGCCAGAAAATCCATGGAGCGGTGTCTCTCTGGAGGTACTCTGCTACAAAAGGGCCTGAGGAGGTATGGGGAAAACTGCTGGCCACTGAATATTAGGGCCAGTGTGTACTGCAGATGCTTGATACAGAAGAAGCTGCCAGAGCTGCAGTTGCTGGGCACTGAGGGCTTTGTACACTGGAAGGGCTGGGAGCTGGAGGAGGGGCAAGTGCTGTAGGAACCTGCAGAGCCAACACTTAGGAACCAGGAAGCAACACCCGCTTTCTTCTGCACTGTCTCTCTCACGCCCTCTACTGACAGAGTTTTAACATGGTGCCAACTGGCAAAGGAAACATTTTCAGAGGGACAATCTATTTTCACAGAGCATTCAAAAAGGATGGATTTAGAGCAATCGTGGTGAGATCCCAAGATTCAAATGATGTCAGCAGGATTTGCTAAATACTGTTTCTTAGTCTTTCTTTCCTCTGGGTGGCTTCATTCTAGGCTGGCTGCCTCCATATTGTGGTACGATGAATTCAGGAACCTAGCAGCCAAAGAGCTTTTCCTCTCAGCAGTTGTAACAAAAATCCTATTATTATTGTTGATTCAGATTTGTCTGACTTTATCCACATGTCATCCCCAAATCAGTGTGGCTGGGTTGTGTGTGTGTGTGTGTGTGTGTGTGTGTGTGTGGTTTTCCCTCATCTGGCATTATGTCTCTGCTTCCCTTACCCTCATCAGACTGATATTACCAGACTAAGGCAGGTTGTACTGCATAGGCCAAAACAAGTTTGGATAAATAGGGGCACTAGCTGAAGAGTAGAACTTCAGAATTTCTTGCATGCCTTAAAAATGTACCTTATGCCCTTTTGAGATTCTTCCTTTTCTTAAATCATTTTATAAGATTCTAGAGCTTGAATAAAATTAAGACCATCTAGCTTAATCAAGTCCCTTGAGTTTACACCAAGAAGAAAAACTACAAAGACAAAATACTAGTGTCTGAATTAAGTCTTGAATCCAGGATTTTTGTTAAAACAGAATAAAAAACTTAAATGTAACTTTTTTTTCAAAGATGAAAGGATGTATTTATTTAACTAAACATTCTCATAGCAATAGCAGTAAATATGTGCCATCTAATACATCTCAGCAAAAAAAAGGAAGGAACTACTGATATACACAAAAATTGGGGTGGATTTTAAAGGCATTATGCTGAAAAAAGCCAATTTCAAAAGGCTGCCTATAGTGTGATTCAATTTTATAAAGTATTCTTGAAATGTGTCACAAAATTATACTGACAGAGAACTGAGATGTGATTGCCAGCACTTGAAGTTTGAGAGAGGGTTGACTATAAAGGGGTAGCATGAAGGAGTTTCTTTTGGGTGATTGGACAGTTCTGTATCCTGATTACCAAGGTGGTTCAACAAATCAATACGTGGGATAAGTTTCATTTCATGGGACTAACTATACTATACCAACACCCCCCGACATGCACACAAATGAATGCATGCAAAAACTGGCAAAGTACGAATAAGGTCTGTATTTTTATTAATGGTATTGTACAAGTGTTAATTTTCTGGTTTTGATCACTGTACTATGGTTTTCAAAGATGCTTATCTTTAGGGGAAGCTAGGTAGAGAGTACATGGGAAATCTCCATGATTTTTTGCAACTTCCAACGCAAGGGTAAAATTATTTCAAAATAATGGTTAAAAGTAATAGTAAATTGAGGCTGGATTTCTGATAGTGAATCAGGAAATTGAAAGTCAGTTCTCTTTCAATTTTTTATATCTTCACAGTGAACAAAATTAATTATTAATAATTCATTTGGATACATAAGAAAAAAAGCAAATAGGTGCTTATATTATTTATTCCAAAAATCACAGATATTTTAATAATAGGAGGGGAAAAAGCAGCAAAAACAATTTCAAAACATACAAATGAGGAAAAAGGAAAGTTAGAATGAACTCTAAGGTACTGGATTAGTACTATGCTAGTGACTGATGACTGAGTTCCTACTAGCTCTTTGCTCTTGTAGGAGAGTAGATTTGCTCAGGTAGAGGCAAGCAGAAGATGGATCCCAGGCTGAAGTAGGCTCCAAATGGTAAAATAATAACATCCCAAACCACTGTAGGACAAAGGTTGGAATCAGAAGAAGGTGAAGGAGGAAGAGGAGAAAAAGAAGAAAAAAAAATGCTCAAACAGAAACTGTTTTTGAATGATGAAGCTTAGCTGTTAGAATATAAATTTTATTTATTTTATGAAGCAACATCAAAAGGCTGGAACAATTATCGGTGCATAGCAACTGAACCAGGCTATATGGGAACAATGCTTATAACCATGTGGTCCTCTTAATTTCTTTCAATGTTAGGAATCAAAAAGAATTTTAATGTTTGCCTTATATTATTCAAGAAAACTATAGCACAGGTAGATTATTCCGTAGACATTCACAAGGTGAATATATCCAGTTTGCTTAATATTTCCAACTGAAATTTTTTAGTAAGAAAATAAAGCAATTCACATTAAGAAATTATTCAAATAAATTATCCTTTTTTCTTTGTTAAATTCATAAATAACACATAACTTTCTAAAGGACATACAGCTTTAAGATGAACATAGTTAAGGACTGATGAAGTAAGGATGGTTATGTCTCAGTCATTGATGGTCAGTCATTTTCAACTATCCACAGTTTTATAGGCTTCCACTTATTTTCTTTCTTTTTTTTGTTCTTCAAGGACAGCAAATTTAAAATGCATAAAAATAACAATCTAATTGAGTGATAAATTTCTAAACCTGTATTCTACTCTCTACTCATATATTCCTATTATATTCCCTCCTGATTAGTAAGAGAGTCTGTGCCCCAGAAATATTCTTTTATTTTGGTCACTATATTTTGAGTTTGGTCTAATTATACACTAAGTAAAAGCCTGGGAAAAGTTATCAAGTCTAGCTGTAATTAATTAAACATTATATAAGATTTTCCATGTAGTTAAAATATGATGTAAGGCTTCTCTTCCATGTGAAAAATGAATTGTTCTGCGGTAAGGATTTTGTTTCCAGGTAAAAATTGAAATATATTTACAGTGTCTTCTTTCAAGCATATGAAAAGATGGTATCTTGTGAAATCTTCTAAATAAAATAGGAGTAACCTTTTAGAAATCCTTTGAAAATTATATAATTTTTCCCTGTGGAATAAACCATGCACTTGCATAGGCAACAGCTAGAAATGAGCCACCTCTCTCAAGAAGGCATTGCTTACCTTAGCAATACATTAGACAGATTCTGGGAGTTCGTTATTAGTGTATTCATGTATCATAGATTATTCACATTAGCCAAGCTCAAGAGAATGATAGAGAAGACCAGAACTCCAACCCCACTTTTACTTGAGCTGGATTCCTCTCATCAGTAAAATCATTGTCTTTGTTCCATGCAATTAAGATATATGAGAAAGCTAGGTGACTTTTGGAAGGTGACTAGATGGGTCTGAAATCTGAAGAATAGGCATTTTGTGTAACAAGTCTAATAATTAAACTAAGCCATTCACAATAGGGATGAA